>NC_030686.2:48652073-48779573 GCF_000004195.4 Xenopus tropicalis
TGGACCAGATAAGGGATCTTTCCGTAATTCGGATCTCCTACCTTAAGTCTACTGAAAAATTATTTAAACAGTAATTAAACCCAATAGGGCTGTTCTGCCCCCAATAAGAGGTAATTATATCTTAGTTGGGATCAAGTACAGGTACTGTTTTATTATTACAGAGAAAAGGGAATCATTTAACCATTAAATAAACCCAATAGGGCTGTTCTGCCCCCAATAAGGGGTAATTATATCTTAGTTGGGATCAAGTACAGGTACTGTTTTATTATTACAGAGAAAAGGGAATCATTTAACCATTAAATAAACCCAATAGGGCTGTTCTGCCCCCAATAAGGGGTAATTATATCTTAGTTGGGATCAAGTACAGGTACTGTTTTATTATTACAGAGAAAAGGGAATCATTTAACCATGAAATAAACCCAATAGGACTGTTCTGCCCCCAATAAGGGGTAATTATATCTTAGTTGGGATCAAGTACAGGTACTGTTTTATTATTACAGAGAAAAGGGAATCATTTAACCATGAAATAAACCCAATAGGGCTGTTCTGCCCCAATAAGGGGTAATTATATCTTAGTTGGGATCAAGTACAGGTACTGTTTTATTATTACAGAGAAAAGGGAATCATTTAACCATGAAATAAACCCAATAGGGCTGTTCTGCCCCCAATAAGGGGTAATTATATCTTAGTTGGGATCAAGTACAGGTACTGTTTTATTATTACAGAGAAAAGGGAATCATTTAACCATTAAATAAACCCAATAGGGCTGTTCTGCCCCCAATAAGGGGTAATTATATCTTAGTTGGGATCAAGTACAGGTACTGTTTTATTATTACAGAGAAAAGGGAATCATTTAACCATTAAATAAACCCAATAGGACTGTTCTGCCCCAATAAGGGGTAATTATATCTTAGTTGGGATCAAGTACAGGTACTGTTTTATTATTACAGAGAAAAGGGAATCATTTAACCATGAAATAAACCCAATAGGGCTGTTCTGCCCCCAATAAGGGGTAATTATATCTTAGTTGGGATCAAGTACAGGTACTGTTTTATTATTACAGAGAAAAGGGAATCATTTAACCATGAAATAAACCCAATAGGGCTGTTCTGCCCCAATAAGGGGTAATTATATCTTAGTTGGGATCAAGTACAGGTACTGTTTTATTATTACAGAGAAAAGGGAATCATTTAACCATTAAATAAACCCAATAGGGCTGTTCTGCCCCAATAAGGGGTAATTATATCTTAGTTGGGATCAAGTACAGGTACTGTTTTATTATTACAGAGAAAAGGGAATCATTTAACCATTAAATAAACCCAATAGGGCTGTTCTGCCCCAATAAGGGGTAATTATATCTTAGTTGGGATCAAGCACAAGGTACAGTTTTGTTATTACAGAGAAAAAGGAAATAATAAAAAAAAAGTGAATTATTTTATGAATATGGAGTCTATGGGAGATGACCATTCTGTAATTTGGAACTTTCTGGATAATGGGTTTCCAGATAAGGGGTCGGATACCTGTATATGTTGTAGAACATATTCAGAAATAGGTGTAAATATGAAAAAGCATCTATTTATTGTGTGATATTATACTGAATAATATGAAAGTTACATATATATATATATATAGGAACACAATGCACACTTGTCTATTCAGCGTGAAAGAGCTCTCGGAATACCAATTGCACTTTACACGGGAGGTCTAAACAGGTTTCTCTCATAAATATCATTCACCCCGTCACCTCTGGGTGCATCTCCCCCCACCCACCCTATAGAAATGACAACTGCATTCAAATAACAATTTCAAATATTCCTCATGTTATAGAAAAATGGAATTACTTAGCCCTGTTGTGTTGCAAGGATAATATGGTATTCCTACACCGTGAGCCTTGAAACCTGCAAATAACATCCATCTTTGGGTAATGAATTGTCCCTAAAGGGCAAGTAAAAATTGGATTTAAAAAAATTCTGTCAATGATGTATTTAATAGTCACAATCATTTGTGCGTTGGTTGTATGAAAGTTTCACATTTTGTGTTATTTTTATGCAAAATGTTCGACCTTTTCTTTTCTTGAAAATATTCAAGAATTTTGGTCAAAGTTTAATGAAGAATATGTCTGGAAATTTAAACAGATGTTCATTTCCATGAATCCTCTTTATTTTTCCCCAACAGGAAGGGCTCCAGCAGCATTTTTGGCTCATTCTTGGGAAACAATAAAGCGTCAAGTTTCACTTGAAAGTGTGTGAAATTGAAAACAATGATGGGATTAACTTCCCCTTGAAAGTGTGTGAGATAGAAAACAATGATGGGATTAACTTCCCCTTGAAAGTGTGTGAGATAGAAAACAATGATGGGATTAACTTCCCCTTGAAAGTGTGTGAGATAGAAAACAATGATGGGATTAACTTCCCCTTGAAAGTGTGTGAAATAGAAAACAATGATGGGATTAACTTCCCCTTGAAAGTGAGTGAAATAGAAAACAATGATGGGATTAACTTCCCCTTGAAAGTGAGTGAAATAGAAAACAATGATGGGATTAACTTCCCCTTGAAAGTGAGTGAATTAGAATACAATGATGGGATTAACTTCCCCTTGAAAGTGTGTGAAATAGAAAACAATGATGGGATTAACTTCCCCTTGAAAGTGGGTGAAATAGAAAACAATGATGGGATTAACTTCCCCTTGAAAGTGGGTGAAATAGAAAATAATGGTGTGATTAACTTCCCCTTGAAAGTGAGTGAATTAGAATACAATGATGTGATTAACTTCCCCTTGAAAGTGAGTGAAATAGAAAATAATGGTCGGATTAATTTCCCCTTGAAAGTGGGTGAAATAGAAAACAATGATGTGATTAACTTCCCCTTGAAAGTGGGTGAAATAGGTCCTTTGAAAATGGAAGGGTGGTATAACTGGTACAGTAGGCCCTTTATACATGGAGATGAATCCAAATGATGCAAGGCAGCTGGGAAAGTAATACATATAGTTCAATAGAAACCTGGCAGCTGGTAGAGTAATATACACGGTGCAATAAATCTCTCGGAATAGGAGCAGAACTGGAAGATAATATACATTACACAAAGACCCTTTGGAAAAGGAACAGCAAATCAATGGTAGAGTAGGTCCCATGGAACCGGTAGAGAATATACATGCAGTAGGTCCACTTGAATTGGAAGTGAAATATGTGTATTTAACTTCAGTCACACTTTACTGCTGTGCTGCAAGTTGGAGTGATATCCCCCCCTCACCCCCAGCAGCCGATCAGCAGAACAATGGGAAGGGAGCAAGATAGCAGCTCCCAGTAGGTATCAGAATAGCACTCAATAGTAAGAAATCCAAGTCCGGCTTGGGACTCCTCCAGTTACATGGTGGTAGGAGAAACAATAGGTTAGCTGAAAGCAGTTCTAATGTATAGTGCTGGCTCCTTCTGAAAGCTCAGACTCAGGCACACTTTACTGCTGCGCTGCAAGTTGGAGTGATATCCCCCCCTCCCCCCCAGCAGCCGATCAGCAGAACAATGGGAAGGGAGCAAGATAGCAGCTCCCAGTAGGTATCAGAATAGCACTCAATAGTAAGAAATCCAAGTCCGGCTTGGGACTCCTCCAGTTACATGGGAGTAGGAGAAACAATAGGTTAGCTGAAAGCAGTTCTAATGTGTAGCGCTGGCTGAAAGCTCAGACTCAGGCACACTTTACTGCTACGCTGCAAGTTGGAGTGATATCCCCCCCCTCACCCCCAGCAGCCGATCAGCAGAACAATGGGAAGGGAGCAAGATAGCAGCTCCCAGTAGGTATCAGAATAGCACTCAATAGTAAGAAATCCAAGTCCGGCTTGGGACTCCTCCAGTTACATGGGAGTAGGAGAAACAATAGGTTAGCTGAAAGCAGTTCTAATGTGTAGCGCTGGCTGAAAGCTCAGACTCAGGCACACTTTACTGCTACGCTGCAAGTTGGAGTGATATCCCCCCCCTCACCCCCAGCAGCCGATCAGCAGAACAATGGGAAGGGAGCAAGATAGCAGCTCCCAGTAAGTATCAGAATAGCACTCAATAGTAAGAAATCCAAGTCCGGCTTGGGACTCCTCCAGTTACATGGGAGTAGGAGAAACAATAGGTTAGCTGAAAGCAGTTCTAATGTGTAGCGCCGGCTGAAAGCTCAGACTCAGGCACACTTTACTGCTGCGCTGCAAGTTGGAGTGATACCCCCCCCTCCCCCCCAGCAGCCGATCAGCAGAACAATGGGAAGGGAGCAAGATAGCAGCTCCCAGTAGGTATCAGAATAGCACTCAATAGTAAGAAATCCAAGTCCAGTATTTTCCAATCTCAAACTATTTTATTTTTTTCATTATAATGTTTTTACAGGAACAACAGAGGAGGAGAGAAGAAGGAAAGGCCCCTCGTCAGGCTTCAGGGATAAGGTAGGAATACTGTACCTGGGATCTGCCCATTGTGTAGCAATACCAGTAAATAATGCTTTTATGGGTTATATTAGAATGTTACCAGTAAGATTAAGCCGTGCTGGTATTGGAGGGAATGTTTCCTAATATTCAATCAAACAACTTGCTCCAGTCTTCAACTGTCCCCACAGATAGGCCCCAGGCCAACCCCCCCCGAGAGATGGTTCCTTCTTCTTGTATTATTCTGTCTCCTTGTACAGGTATAGGACCCATTACCCAGAATGCTCGGGACCAAGGGTATTCTGGATAAGGGGTCTTTCCGTAATTTGGATCTCCATACCTTAAGTCTGGAGGATTGTTCTGCCCCAATAAGGGGTAATTATATCTTAGTTGGGATCAAGTACAGGTACTGTTTTATTATTACAGAGAAAAGGGAATCATTTAACCATTAAATAAACCCAATAGGGCTGTTCTGCCCCAATAAGGGGTAATTATATCTTAGTTGGGATCAAGTACAGGTACTGTTTTATTATTACAGAGAAAAGGGAATCATTTAACCATTAAATAAACCCAATAGGGCTGTTCTGCCCCAATAAGGGGTAATTATATCTTAGTTGGGATCAAGTACAGGTACTGTTTTATTATTACAGAGAAAAGGGAATCATTTAACCATTAAATAAACCCAATAGGGCTGTTCTGTCCCAATAAGGGGTAATTATATCTTAGTTGGGATCAAGTACAGGTACTGTTTTATTATTACAGAGAAAAGGGAATCATTTAACCATTAAATAAACCCAATAGGGCTGTTCTGCCCCCAATAAGGGGTAATTATATCTTAGTTGGGATCAAGTACAGGTACTGTTTTATTATTACAGAGAAAAGGGAATCATTTAACCATTAAATAAACCCAATAGGGCTGTTCTGCCCCAATAAGGGGTAATTATATCTTAGTTGGGATCAAGTACAGGTACTGTTTTATTATTACAGAGAAAAGGGAATCATTTAACCATGAAATAAACCCAATAGGGCTGTTCTGCCCCAATAAGGGGTAATTATATCTTAGTTGGGATCAAGTACAGGTACTGTTTTATTATTACAGAGAAAAGGGAATCATTTAACCATTAAATAAACCCAATAGGGCTGTTCTGCCCCAATAAGGGGTAATTATATCTTAGTTGGGATCAAGTACAGGTACTGTTTTATTATTACAGAGAAAAGGGAATCATTTAACCATTAAATAAACCCAATAGGGCTGTTCTGCCCCAATAAGGGGTAATTATATCTTAGTTGGGATCAAGTACAGGTACTGTTTTATTATTACAGAGAAAAGGGAATCATTAACCATTAAATAAACCCAATAGGGCTGTTCTGCCCCCAATAAGGGGTAATTATATCTTAGTTGGGATCAAGTACAGGTACTGTTTTATTATTACAGAGAAAAGGGAATCATTTAACCATTAAATAAACCCAATAGGGCTGTTCTGCCCCAATAAGGGGTAATTATATCTTAGTTGGGATCAAGTACAGGTACTGTTTTATTATTACAGAGAAAAGGGAATCATTTAACCATTAAATAAACCCAATAGGGCTGTTCTGCCCCCAATAAGGGGTAATTATATCTTAGTTGGGATCAAGTACAGGTACTGTTTTATTATTACAGAGAAAAAGAAAATCATTTTTAAAAATTAGAATTATTTCCTTATAATGGAGTCTATGGGAGACGGCCTTTCTGTAATTCGTAACTTTCTGGATAATGGGTTTCCGGATAAGGGATCCCATACCTGTACCAGGCTATAAAGTAAGTTCTCTTAAGGACGTTCCTCCAGTCCGACGTAACTCTGCTGCAAATAATGACACAATCTCCCATGGACTCCATTGCACCAAAGCATTTATTAATGGCGGCGTAAGGGAAATAAGCGCAATAAGTACGAGGGAATAGAGTTGCCAATTACAGCCGAGGCAATGAGATACTTTCTCACCGTGGTTGAAGATTTTAATTCCTCGGCCCTGTATCTCATCTTCATATATTCTGCTTTAGAGAAAGGCCAATAATTGCTTTCATTATACAATCGCACTTTTCTGCTCGGATGGTTCCGCTGCGCCGCGCTCCCAAGGTTAATTTCAACGGTTCCATCAGGAAAGGCACATTCATTCCTACTGCCCATTCTAAACTGTCTTTCCTGAGAAATGTCGCTGCCATTTGCTTTCCCAATCTTTTTCTCATTGTATAGAATATTTATCATTCGCTCGCAGCAAAACGTTTCTTCCATGCACTGCGCACAAATCTAGCACCTTCTGTGTATATGGGGTGTATATATGTAATAAAAGGTGCTAAGTTTGCCCAGGAGCAGTAACCCATAGCAACCAATCAGAAGGTAAAATTTACTGTTCAGCTATTTAAAAGCAAACACCTTATTGGTTGCTATGGGTTACTCCTCCTGGGCAAAATTAGCGCCTTTTATTACACATGGGGGGTAAGTCTACTAATAAACATTTAAACATTACATGTACCCAATAGGATTGTTCTGCTATTTGGTCATTGGCCACGCCCCTCACATCAATCATCACACCCCATGATGTCACTGACCACCTGGTCCTGGTTTCCACTCTTTCTGGGGTATTAACTGTGTATGTAACAATATTACTAAATATCTTTTACAAAATTCTACTTAGTATCAGCGGAGATAAAGAAGCAAGGGGGGCATTATTCTCCTTGGGTAGGGACTTGGCAGAGGTTTCAATGGTATGGGTGGGCTCAGTGTATAGAAACTGGGAGGGAGTGGGAGGCCACTTTGGAAGAAACCATTCCACGTGCTTATGTAGTATTGCTAGAGGCATTATTCTTTACTTCGAAATAGAAACCAACAGAAGGATAACAGCAAATAACTAAAATAAAAAACTAATAAGTGTAACTTAAATAGCCCAGAAATTTTTTTTAAAAAGGTGATTAAACCTTCACCAAGACCCATTTCCTCCCACTAGAGGAGATCCATCTTTCCAAGTACTTTCCTCTGTCCATGATGGCTTCCATTCAACACAAAACTCTTGATGCAAGTCCATGAATGTCCGCTTGGTTTAGCCCACAACAACAACCCCCACCCCGACCCTGTCCCCCAACCAAGACTGTGCCCAGGAGTGGGAATAACCTTGTGCCGTTGGCACAGTGAGCTCAAAGAACAGGGGCATTCCATACAGAGGGACATTGTGTAATTGTTTTTCTAAAATACTCCATCTCTCGCTATAGTCCTTCTGCCATTGTCCCCTCAGTGCCACCTCTCATCCCTCCCTTTTCATGTCTTGTCTCTACACGGCATCGTGTCAACAATCACACTGAGACGGATACTTTTGAAGTTGTCTGGTGTTGGAATCCACTGGTGCCGGCCACCTACGGCTGCACCGCATCCCTTCCTAACAACAATCTGAACCAAACTCTGGAATGGATCCCTAAGGATTTCCTCCCTTTCTTTTCTATGATGTGTGATCTGCAGTCCATCTCTGGCGTGGAGTCTTCGGCATGACGCATTATCATGGGGAATTTGAAAAGGGAATCATAGATGCGTGACGGAGTTGGCTAATGAGCACCGCAAGGAGACTGACACAGTCAAGATTCTTCTTCCTAGCAAAGCAAAGTCTGGGAAGTCAGGACTGGGAGGTGCTATTATGAGAATTAGCTGCTCTTGAAATGCAAGGAGAATACATAGAAATAATTATGAAGGGTATATATCCTACTGTAAAAATGCCACATTCTCCTACCTCTTGGTTGCCTGGGTTTACGTTCCTATTCTCTACATGGAGCCCTTTTACACATTGGCTTCTGCTGTATCAGATCCTGCCTGTGATTTTCTTGTTTTTGACTTCTACCCACAATACTTGTTCTGACCTCTAGCCTGTCCCCAACTATGATTTTGCCTCAACCTTGTCTGTACCTTGTTTACTGTGGTGTGATCTCTGTAGTATGCAGGTTCCTTGTCAGTCCCACTGCTGAAAGTTCTTGGGCACCCAAAGGGGATCCGTGGTTTCCCTCCTTCATAAAAGAGTAAGACCTTTCCAACTGTCACCTAGGGTTCCAAAATTGTAAAGCAGGCCCACTAGAGTGGTCATTTCTTCATGTATTCTTTACCTCATCATGAGCTGACCAATGGGGGACAAGTCTAATGGATCATAAAGTTGAGCTTGAGTGCAGAGGTTCAAAAAATGTAGGGCAGACCCACTAGAGTGGTTATTTCTTCATGTATTCTTCACCTCATTATGAGTTGACCAAAGGAGGACAAGGCTGACCAGCTGTTGGATCACAAAGTGAAGCTTGAGTGCAGAGATTCCAAAAATGTTGGGCATGCCTACTAGAGTGGTCATTTCTTCATGTAATGTTTATCTCATCATGAGCTTACCAATGGGGGACGAGTCTGACCAGCTGTTGGATCACAAAGTGAAAATTGAGTGCAGAGGTTCCAAAAATGTAGGGGAAGCCCACTAGAGTGGTCATTTCTTCATGTATTCTTCACCTCATTATGAGCTGACCAATGGGGGACGAGTCTGACCAGATGTTGGATCATAAAGTGGAGCTTGAGTGCAGAGGTTCCAAAAATGTAGGGAAAGCCCACTAGAGTGGTCATTTCTTCATGTATTCTTCACCTCATTATGAGCTGACCAATGGAGGACAAGGCTGAACAGCTGTTGGATCATAAAGCGGGGCTTTTGTAGACCACAGAGTTCATTAGTGGACAACACAGACTGAAAGCAGGATTTTGGTGGACGATCAATGTCTACATTATACCAATGGAATGAACTTTTCCTTGAAACTCAGGTCCTGTATGTATGAAGTACTTGAGAGAAAAAGCATTCACTATACAGCAGAGTACAGGAAGGTTAGTTATGAAATCAGGCCTGTGCTTGGGGTTCTCAGTAGAATATAGTCGCCGGCATGATTTGCACATTCCAAAATTTGGAAAACTGCTTGACTTGTTAGTTGACTGCTGAAAAGTCTGGCATGTAACGGACAGGTTCTGCGCTGAAGCGTATCCGCCTGTGAAAAAATGTTTCACCTATAGTATAAACACGCTGATGTTTCAGGGGAGAAGCTGGATACAGTCCAGCCTCTCCATATTTGTATCCCCTTTCTTTCATCGTTGGCTTGCCGAGCGGGATAATGTTCTTCTGGACTGCGAGAGACCAAAGGAAGCCTGATTAGCCCGACTGCTATTAATCATCGTTCTGACACTCGGTATATTTAAAAACAGTGGCCCCTTTCTCTCGTGGTACAATAAATGGACAAGAATCAGCATCGGCCTTCAAAGCTTCGCAGATGTGCAAACGCCTGGAATGAATAATCTACTTATTGAGATTTATTGTAAGTGCAACATTAATGCGTTTGAAGATCTTCCATTTTATAAGTGTCCGTTTGATGTTTTAATGGGAATAGGAAATATTCAGTATTGCTTAATGGTGAGAACCGCTGAGCACAGGGCATTGTTATTATCTCTTATGCATAATGACTCCCTTAACCAAAGACCTTGCTGCCTTAGCTTTTTAAAAGAGGGAATTAAGTGACTTGCTTCTGCATATAAGTAGAACAGGACGTAGGGCCTTCCCCAGGCAGAGATTGACCTGAATGAAAGTCTAATGGAAAAACATGGTATTTGCACACCTCCCAAGGAAATAAAACTTACACTTCAATGACACTGAAGACCTTCTTTTGACTTTGGAGGATCACAAGACTTTTGTATTGATAGGAAAAGTGCAAGGTTCTGATGGAGCAGTCTGTAATGATGAAAGCATGATCATAAAATAGACTTCTGACCTGAGGAGAACTACCATATGATGACCTCTCTGTTTTGGAAAGAACATCTTTAGCAAGGTCCCATGATCTCTCCTCAAGGCTACAGCCACAGTCAACCAAACACTACAAGAATTTTCTGCTGTGGAACTTGGATTAAAACCCCACCCTTCTCCAGGCTTCCGGGAAAGAGATGAAAGGATGATCATGAAATAGACTTCCAACCTGAGCAGAACCACCAGAGATGGGGACTGCTCTGTTTTGGAGAGAAGTGGAGCTTGAGCGCAGAGGTTCCAAAAATGTAGGGGAAGCCCACTAGACCGGTCATTTCTTCATGAATTCTTCACCACATTATGAGCTGGTCAATGGGGCACAAGGCTGACCAACTGTTGGATCACAAAGTGGGGCTTTTGAGCCCAAGAGGTCTTAAACCTCCCATTATCTCTCCTAAAGGCTACAGCCACAGTCAACCAAACACTTATGTTTTTTAAGAACTCTTGCCATGTTTCCATTTCAAAAGTGATAACAGGGCCTACAGAAGTACAAGAATTGTCTGCTGTGGAACTTGGACTAAAACCCCACCCATCTCCAGGATTCCCGGAAAGAGATGAAAGGATGATCATGAAATAGACTTCCGACCTGAGCAGAACCACCAGAGATGGTGACCACTCTGTTTTGGGGACAACATATTTAACAAGGTCCCATTATCTCTCCTCAAGGCTACAGCCACAGTCAACCAAACACAAGTTTTTGAAGAACTCTTGCCATGTTTCCATTTCAAAAGTGATGACAGGACCTACAGAAGTACAAGAGTTTTTTGCTGTGGAACCTGAACTAAAACCCCACCCATCTCCAGGATTCCCGGAAAGAGATGAAAGGATGATCATGAAATAGACTTCCGACCTGAGCAGAACCACCAGAGATGGTGACCACTCTGTTTTGGGGACAACATCTTTAACAAGGTCCCATTATCTCTCCTCAAGGCTACAGCCACAGTCAACCAAACTCAGTTTTTGAAGAACTATTGCTATGTTTTCATTTCAAAATGATAACAGGGCCTACAGAAGTACAAGAATTGTCTGCTGTGGAGCTTGGACTAAAACCCCACCCTTCTCCAGGATTCCCAGAAAGAGATGAAAAGATGATCATGAAAAAGACTTCTGACCTGAGCAGAACCACCAGAGATGGTGACCTCTCTGTTTTGAAGAGAACATCTTTGTTCTGCCTCTCGATTCTAAGCATTGCAAGTGTGATCTCTATAACTTATCAAGTTGTCTTGAGATAGCACTAACTTACAACCTCAGTAGTGTTGGCAGACAGTTGAATCAGAATGGCACCTTGGAGATCATTGAGAAGTTTATTCCAAACTGTGAAGATCTTGATAACAGTGAACATCCAGATAGGTCAAAGGATCATAATATGATCCACTCCAGCAAATATATGTGTGTACATAAAATGGAGTCTAGAAGATACTACTGGGGGTGGAGATAACAACACAGATAGAAAACTGAGGAAACTACGGGGGGAGAGATGGGAACAAATGTATTGGAAGGCAAAGCATGAAACAGCAACGCATATGTAACACAACAATCTTTAACAGGGTCCCATTATCTCTCCTGAAGGTGACAGCCATAGTCAACCAAACACAAGAGTTTTTGAAGAACTCTTACCCATATGAATAGTGAGAACAGGGCTTATAAAACTACAAGAATGTCTTAAATTGAAGTTTAATGAATATCAAGACACAACTGATGAATGCCGAAGGCTCTGCTCCCGCAGTTACAGCTTTACCACCTAATCGTAACCACTGGAAATTGACTATATGAGCATTAGGAGGCACAGAGGTTAGTAGGAGTACAACCAATCATAGAAAGCTTTGCTGGGACACTAGCAATAATGTCACTGCTCCTTTTCTGTAGCATTTTTTCATGTCCAAAAAAACCCTTTTCTTCCCCAGTCAATGCAAGTAAACATTGAATTGCTCATCAGTTATGACCCCAGTGGGCCACCTTCATTTCCACTACTGCACCCCCAGAAGCAACAGGGTCTGCTTCTCCTATTGTTAGGAGTCCTAATAAGGTGCAGATGTATCACGCTTGGTGGTCCTTTCTGTGTCCATCCGTCATTGGATTGCACAGACATATTATGGAAGCTCTGCCCTGTATCCTCAATGCATTCCAGAACCAGAATTACATGGAATTACATGGAAAATCCCAAGCAGCCCCGTGCACAAACCCCTCTAGCCTGCGTATAATAGATGTTTTTACAACTGACAGCATGTTATACAGCAGGGTGATAGCTTGATGAATTGGGAGTTGTAAAGCAATGAATGTGATCATATAAACATGGATGTTCATATCTCACGCTTGGTTTTTACTAAACGCGGATATTTTTACAGGGGAATGAAGGGAAATTTCCCAGGGACGAAGAATTTGATTGGGATTATATTAACAGACATAAATCAGTGTCATATAATACACAGCGTGGGATTGTGTTATGGGGTATGTGCCTTTATCCAACAGAAACTTTGGAACTGTCTGCGTTAGGGGAGTCATTTTGTAAAGGTAACGCTCCCCCCCCCCCCGAGTGGTTTTTTGGCTCAACAACACGACATACTCTATGTTGTTTTACTGGTTAGCACTGCTGTATTTGTGGTTATTGTATGTACAGCTGAATTCATATGGAATAATAACTGACATGCGTGAAATAACTCTCAGATGTTCGGCTCTCACCCATAAGAACCACACTAAGTTGGTTGGAGAGGGCCTTCCCCTACATTCAGATGGAATGATACAGTTGCTTTTGGTGACATTATTATGGGCAACAACAGACACACACATGGACCTTGTCACTAAGGCTAGCTGTATACGGCAGGTCTTTGTCCAAATTAGGCTGATCCAATCCTTGATTTATGCAGGCCTGTGGAAGAAGGACCACATCAACTGGCTAATGTGGCCCATGCCTGGCAGGGTCTTCAAAGCTGCCCTAGCCAGGTAGTATTAGTGCTTAAGGCACCAGTACTACTTGGCTAGAGCATTGCCTTGAGCACCAGTACTACTTGGCTAGAGCATTGCCTTGAGCACCAATACTGCTTGGCTAGAGCATTGCCTTGAGCACCAATACTGCTTGGCTAGAGCATTGCCTTGAGCACCAATACTACTTGGCTAGAGCATTGCCTTGAGCACCAGTACTACTTGGCTAGAGCATTGCCTTGAGCACCAATACTACTTGGCTAGAGCATTGCCTTGAGCACTAATACTACTTGGCTAGAGAATTGCCTTGGCTGAGGGAGGTTTTAAAGACCCTCTCAGGCAAGGACCACTTGGACTGGCCCCCACCCACCTGCTTTCTCACCCCCCATCGGTGCGCACACCAACCCCCACTGCCGTTCAGCCCATTCACCCCCTCCCTGCTCGCTCGCTCCCTCTCCTGTTGTGCCCAAGCCATATTCTCTTTTGAAAATTTTGCAAATGAATTTAAATTGAAGATGTTAATTGTATTTTAATACAACATTTTACACCTCTTAATAAATCCCCTTCCATAGTCTGAGCCTCTAGTCTCTAATATAACTGCCCCCAGTAATTAGTGGCTGCAATAAGAACCAGGGTGCTGTGTGCAGCACAATATCAATATGGGTTCTAATAGCACTATCCAAAAGCTTACAGTGCTCCCTCTAGTGGAACCCAGCTGCTACTGCACTCCCTTCTATCATGCCAAAAACTGAACTACAAATTACAGCCACATTATAGTGGATAAATAGAAACACATAATAACTGTTAAACAGCAGTGCCAGCACTTTCAGGTAATTATAGCGAGTTGGGCCAAAATCCGATTGTTCCCTTATTATCTCTCAACCCTGCAGAGCAAGGAAAGTAGAGGAGATAAATAAAGGCATAAGATAAGGGGATGGAGTCTGTGTTTATCTTCTTGGGCTATAAAGCAATCACTAGTAATTTAGATAAGGGCCTCTGATTGTGCCTAATGTACAGTAGGATATGTATGTATGTATGTGTTTATTTATAAAGTGCTACTTATGTACCCAGCACTGTACAGTAGAATACATTAATACAGACAGGGGGTTATTAAGATAATAATAGATAAATACACAGTATTACAATAAATACAAATGAATAAAAGATACAGTTGCAATAAGTTGAGACAGACACAAGAGGATGGAGGTCCCTGCCCCGTAGAGCTTACAATCTATATGGGAGGGTAACTTACAGGATATATATACTGTATATAACTAGGAAGCATGTGTGTCAGTGTGCCTGCTGAGCTGACACTCTAGGGTACATTTATCTGGCAGGGCAAATACGGTTTGGAAATTGGCAACGGTTTGCAGTGTGATGGCTTTGGCCCCCGATTGCGGTTGCTGGGCCGGCATGGGAATTGCAAACAATGTGGCCTGTCAGGGAATGATTGATCCCCTTACGGTATTTTCGGACACGGCGGATTAATCGGCCCTCGGTGAGTTTTTCTTTTTGAGCTTCACTCAGCGCCTGGGGGAGGCGAGACAGATGAAGTGGTAGTTGCACCCACAGACTCGGATAAGCCCAGCGCTCTCCACTCACGTCAACACTCGCACACACGTGTGATTCCTTATGGGCGCTAGTGACTGCTCCGTGGGGCGTCTCTCCGGCACGCAGCATCCACCTACGCTCTCAGCCCGGGTACAGTCTCATTTCTGCATCAAACAGATACGGCTAATGGGCCACTGGTTATATGCAGGGATGTGCCCAACCCAGGGTTTGGTTCTGGATTCCGCCAAGATTTAGCCTTTTTCAGCAGGATTTGGATTTGGCCGAATCCACACTCCTGAACTTTTAGTATGTTATAGAATGGCCTATTCCTAGCAACTTTTCAAATGGTCTTCATTATTTATTTTTTATAGTTTTTGAATTATTTGCCTTCTTCCAAATAGGGGTCACTGACCCCGGCAGCCAAACCCTATTGCTCTGTGAGGCTCCAGTTTTATTGTTATTGTTACTTTTTATTCCTTATCTTTCTATTCAGCCCCTCCCCTGTTTATATTTAGTCTCCTGTTCAAACCATTGTCTGGTTGCTAGGGTAAACAAGGCCCTAGCAACCAGACAGCTGCTGAAATTCCAAACTGGAGAGCTACTGAACAAAAAGCTAAATAACTAAACCCAAAAAATAAAAAAATGAAAACCAATTGCAAATTGTCTGTCATACTAACAATTTAGTTAACTTTTTAGTAAGTTATAGAATTCCCGTATTCCTAGCAACTTTGCAATTGGTCTTCATTATTTATTTTATGAAGTTTTTTAATTATTTGTGTTCTTCTCCTGACTCTTTCAAATGGGGGTCACTGACCCCGGCAGCCAAAACCTATTGCTCTGTGAGGCTCCAGTTCTATTGTTGTTGTTACTTTTTATTCCTTATCTTTCTATGCAGACCTCTTTACTATCCATATTCCCATCTCTCCTTTAAACCACTTCCTGGTCGCTAGGGTAAATAAGACCCTAGCAACCAGATAGCTGCTAAAAATCCCAAACTGCAGAGCTGCTGAACAAAAAGCTAAATAACTGAAGAACCATAAAAAATGAAGACCAATTGGAAATTGTCCCAGAATATCACTGTCTACATTTAATTTAAAAGTGAACTTCCCCTTTAAAATCACTTAACTTTTTGTCACATAAACACAGAAGTGGTTCTCTTTAACCCTTCATTACCCTTAGTTAGGCTTCGGATTCAGTTCTGTACTCGGCCAGATTTGGGGTTTGGCCGGATCCTAATATAGTTATAGATTTGGTACATCCCTCGTTATATAATTAGTAGGGCCCCCCCAAGCCTGTTTTACATCAGACCCTGCCATGGCTACCGCCTTCTGTAATGAAACATAAGCCATTGGGACGTTTGTTGTTATAGGAGGGTAATATGTTCCCAAAAGCCATAAACTCAGTGATGCACATAGTGATGGGCTCGTGTCTAATGTTTATTAAACCCTGGGAAATCCCACAGACAAGGCCCAAGTCTGGTGGTTCTGGTCAGACCCGTTGGACCTAAAGTCCCGGGGTTCGATGACAGGAATGTGCACGTGAGATATCAGCGCCAGGCCCTGTTTCTCCGGGACCCCGAGATAAAACCCGTGAGGTCATGTCTATAACACCGAGTGCAAAATGCCCCAAACAAAGATCCTTTTATGTCCCCTAGACACGGGCTGGCGTAGCTGTGTTTAAGAAAACACTCAGTGCTATAGCAGTTTAGCAGCCACATTAGAGAGAGAACTTGTTACTCCACTTAAATACCCTGCACTTTCTCTCCTCAACAGAGCTCTTGTTCTATAGCCCCTGCCATTAACTTGCCACTCACCGGGGGGGGGGGGTTCCTGAGTGGCAGGTACCGGCTGCTGCCCCGGTGCCACCAACAGTGGGCGCCAAAGTGCTGCCCTTTCAAGTGAATGTGAAGAAGCTGAATTGATTTATGATCAAATAAGAGAATAAGAAATTCAATTGTTTCCCCTTTAATCAAATCAAAAGGAAAGGATCTGCCAAGTTCTTTAGACCCGTAGTTATATGTGAGCCAACATGATACCCGCGTGGCCCATGGGTTCGGCCTGACCTTGGCACACTATTTGCAGGTCGCGGGCAGGTTTGGGTTGAGCTCTTCTGCCCACTCTCCCCCACCTAGGAGTTTGATTCGTGTTGGGAGCAGGCAGGTTAGGGGCAGGTTTGGGTTGAGATTGTCTGTATATGGGCCCCCCGACAGGCCTCCCTGATCCATATCCGGCTCCGGTTGTTGATTGGTCAGGTTTGATTTTACCGTTGGATTGGGAACATCAGCTCATTGATGTGATCCTCGGTCCAACGGATCCTGTACCCATTGTTGTCATTGGTTCGTTTAGCCCTACGGCCAGATGATTGAATTAGCCTGATATCGGCCACCTTAATTGGGTATATTGGGAGAAAATACACTCATTTGGTGACCTTGCCAAACTAGCAAATCTTCTTGTGTATGCCCACCTTAACTCTGTATGTAATCTTCCATAAAGAAATAGAGGTGGTGGGTTTGTAGTGTGGAGCTCCCTCTGCTGCCAGGTTAATGCACTGCAATACTCTGGCTGGGTCAGACATGAGCTATAGGGTAGTTCAACTGGAATTCTAAATTGGCTCTGCCATTTTAAGTACCCAGAGGCCCAAACAGCCCCCCAGCCCAATATATAATAACTGTGGCATCTTACAGCAGCCCCACAGGTTGCCAGGCCAGGCCTGGATCAGCCCCATGTTTCAAACCAATTATCTTGCCCGATTAGTTCTCGGGAATTTTACACATACAGTAAGTAAAAAAGTCGCTGGTGGAAAGGCCATTCCTCTGCTTTGTTATTCCAAAGTCGCGCAAAGTTCCCCCCTGTAGGTAAATTTGTGTGACTCCAGAATAGCCAAGCGATGGCTTTTCCACCGGTGACTCCTATCGTTGCCAGTGGAAAGCCATTTTGGAGCAGTTAGTCACCCGCGACCCGCTCCGTGGGCCCTTAGCTGTAGAGCAGGCCCGGACTGCTGCTTGGTTGCAGAATTTATTTGACTAAACTTTCACGTTGGCCCATTTCAATCTGCTCTGCTAAACGTAATTATAATATGAACTATTTATTTAAAAACACAAATGAACCAAGTTTTACTTTAACTTTGAGTAATGGCCACCTCAGCAGAAAGTGGGTGTTATTTGTGTCCGGTACCAAGGCCTTGGCTGCCTTCTCATTAGCAAAGAACTTTCCCAGGCTTAGCACCTCTTTCTGCCACGAGCTCCATTCCAACCCTGCTTGGATACAGCCGGAGCTACTGGCGATATTCTTCTCCATATAAATGACAGTTGGGCCAGCTCCTCTGCCTGTTCTTGGCCAATATCTGTAAGCTGAGGGGTTCCTTGGGGGGCAAGCATAGGAGGAAGGACATAAATACACTATATAATATATATATAACCAAACAGTGGCACTTAGCTATTCCGTAATGGTGTTACAGTGTGGGCTCTGCAGGTTCCGCACATCAAAGCGAGCCTGAGAAAATGATAGATCTACTCACACACACACCAATAAAAGTATCAGCAGTTTCTAAAACTGGAAGGGAAAGTAAAAACAGGAAAGTTGGCCGGGGGAGGCTCGGGATTTGCCAGCTGTAGGAACCTGCCGTCTCGCACTATTTTTCTAAGTGTTGGAAGCACTTTCCCCCAACTGAGCCACGTGAATAAGTGGCCCGGCCAAGTGACATTCCTGCTCATATTTTTACTGCCCCTGAGTGATGTCGGTATTACAAATATTATTCCAAACTGCTCTTTTTTTTCCCAAGTTGTTGAATAACGTTAGGCTTTCGTTGTATGAGGATATCAGGGCAGGGTGTGTGTGTGGGCTTGGGTTCTAATAAAAGAACTTCTTCTGCAATCGGGTCAGATACCTTCCTACAGAAATGCAGCCCTTCTGCAGACCGGGGTTGCTTGAACCCAAGGGATTAAAGGGTAACTAAGCAAAGTGGGTTTGAATGGAGAGTGGAGGAGAGACTGGGGAGAGTGCATGGGGCACCAGGGGGAGGAATGTAGGCAAAAGGGTTCAGTGTGCCAAGGAAGGGAACACAGAAAAGTTCACCCAGGGAATAATAACTTACAGTTAGGTTGGCCATAGACAGGCCAGTGGGAAATGGTTGGGCATTATCTAAATCAAAGTGGGATGGGTGCTGTGGGCCCTCATATGCACACAAAGAAGAGGCAGTAACAGACTGAAATATCTGCCCGGTCAGGAAAGACTGATGGAATAGGTGAATGGTTTAGACAGTAACTGACCAACTGCTGAGCTTGTACTGGTCCATAACCAACTAATGATGCAATTGTGGTCCTCCCAACTGCTGAAAAATACTGGTGCATACATGGTTTGGTGCATACATGGTGCATACTGCTTGTGCCAAATTGGTGCAAACATTGTTGTCCTGCTGAACCATATTTGTGCATGCATGGTCCTCCCAACTGCCATATTGGTGCGAACATGGGTGCCCAACTGCTGTGCCATATTGGTGCAAACATGGGTGCCCAACTGCTGTGCCATATTGGTGCGAACATGGGTGCCCAACTGCTGTGCCATATTGGTGCAAACATGGGTGCCCAACTGCTGTGCCAGATTGGTGCGAACATGGGTGCCCAACTGCTGTGCCATATTGGTGCGAACATGGGTGCCCAACTGCTGTGCCATATTGGTGCAAACATGGGTGCCCAACTGCTGTGCCATATTGGTGCGAACATGGGTGCCCAACTGCTGTGCCATATTGGTGCAAAATGGTCACTGTTATTCACAGAGCAAATGCACATGAATGTCTTAAATGCAAAAACAAATCTCTCTCATTTTAAATTTAATGTGAGAGCCAAGTCCTAGAGCTTTATGGTGCCAGAATTGCTTTCTATTATTCACCCACAACGAAGTCCCTCTAACTCTGTTTATGATTGGCTTCCAACTGATTTTTCACTCATCGACTCCATCAAATGGCTTGGCCAATGGAAAGCCCAGATGCCGGCAGTTTCGGGACCACACTTGCAATATACACACATATCACCGAGCGGGTTTTTTTGCCTAGAATATGCTTTTTGCTGACTTACTAGGCACTGTAATATTTAAAGTTGTAATTAGAATAAATGATGAGACCACCGGAGCACTGGGGCAAGCGGAGGGCTAATCACGAGCCGCAGAGGTAGCCCATTTGTCTAGATTGGGTAAATATGAGGTTGAAGCGAGCAGGTCCTCTCGGTTCGTTGGCAGGACATTAGCTGCAATAACACTGAGCCGCCTTAAACAAATAGATAATATTTTACTCCCAAGTTGAAAGTAGGCGCTGCCCCTTTAATGGCCCGTGCTGCCATTTGCACGGCTACGGGGTTAAAAACAATGTCGTTTGTTGAGAGTATTGATTTTAATATATTTTCCTTGGCCGCCACTTGAGCGGCAGAAGGAAATAAACTTCAGTAAAGTGGAGAAGAATCGCCGGGCTTTTCGCTCAGCGCATATTTGTTGTTAGAAATTGGCTTTAATGGGCACCCAGAGCTTTGCTCCGGCAGCTCGGAATCCTGGAAGGCGTCCAACCACTCTCCCATCAAACAGAGGGGGGCTTGTGTTGGGCGACAGGGGGCTACTGGCGGGGAGACGCTGGGGGGGACCCTAACCAACCTGCAGCGCGGAACTGGCGCACTATCCAATATGGGCGCTGAGAAACCGCTGCTACCAGCCCCCTGGGGGGAATAGTAACGGCAATTGGGCCTAATTTAATCCAATATAAGTCTATTAGCAGCAGGCTTAGCAGCATGCTTACGGCATCATTCAGTCCAGACCTCGGGGTTTCCTTTCTATTCAGTTTCTGCCGCTGGATTTCTCTTCTCAATTGGTCTTCATTATTTATTTTTTATAGTTTTTGAATTATTTGTCTTTGCAGCTTTCAAATGGGGGTCACTGACCCCGGCAGCCAAACCCTATTGCTCTGTGAGGCTCCAGTTTTATTGTTACTTTTTTTAACTTACTTTTCTATCCAGTCCCTCCCCTATTCATATATCAGTCTCTCATCCAAAACACTCCTTGGTTGCTAAGGTAACCTGGACCCTAGCAACCAAATAACCGCTGAAACTCCAAACTGGAGAGCTCCTGAACTGAAAATGCACTAAAAAAACTACCAGTAATAAAAAAATGAAGACCAATTGCAAATTGTCTCATCATACTAACATGGGATTCATCTCATAATGAACTTCTTATAAGTTAACATTCTAGGGCCAGCCCTTAGTTTTGTTTACCAGTTCTCTACATTCTTTATCTAGTATCTAAGGGCCTCTCTGACCCTAGCAACCAGGTAAAAAACAACAACCCCCTTAATGGTCCAAAATATGAAGTATTAAATCTTTGGCCCCCAGCAAGGCCTCTTAGTGGGAATATACATTAGACTATAAAGCCTGATATATAGTCACTATATACTGGGCCCACTGGTTTGCCCCATTGCAGGGTTCTTCTCTCCCTTGGGTGCCGGCTCCCAGGGTGCTGTACAATGTTGGCACTTTATAAAGAAATAATACGGGCCCCCATGTCTGATTTCCAGCAGTACGGTGCCAAAGTCAAGCCGTTCCCTCGCCCCACGTCCTACCTATGTTTTCTGAGAATTTAACAACCTGCCCGCCCTTCTACAAACAAATGATCCCAAGCATTTCTGCCCCTTTATTGGCTCCCTGCCGTGCCAGGTGGGTTTATGGGAAACATGGCGCCCTGTGCGCTGTATACGTCAAGCACTTCTATTATGTCTTTTTAATGGGGGAAATTCCAGGAGACTCCCAGGGCTATAGATGTCGGGGGAATTCTGTAGAAATGTTCTTATCCAATCCAGTGGGGCAAAAAATGTTATTATGCTCCAGGGTTGCTATAATGTTTATGTAGCCACGGCAGTCCCCTCAATGAACTTTCTAGCAGGCCCTGACTGGCAAATGCTGTAAGGTGCCACAGACAGTCACTATTTATTGGGCTGGGGGGGGGGCTGTTTGTGCCTCTGGGTACTGGGAATGCCAGGGGGGCTGTAAGGTGCCACAGACAGTCACTATTTATTGGGCTGGGGGGGGGCTGTTTGTGCCTCTGGGTACTGGGAATGCCAGGGGGGCTGTAAGGTGCCACAGACAGTCACTATTTATTGGGCTGGGGGGGGGCTGTTTGTGCCTCTGGGTACTGGGAATGCCAGGGGGGCTGTAAGGTGCCACAGACAGTCACTATTTATTGGGCTGGGGGGGGGCTGTTTGGGCCTCTGGGTACTGGGAATGCCAGGGGGGCTGTAAGGTGCCACAGACAGTCACTATTTATTGGGCTGGGGGGGGGCTGTTTGTGCCTCTGGGTACTGGGAATGCCAGGGGGGCTGTAAGGTGCCACAGACAGTCACTATTTATTGGGCTGGGGGGGGGGCTGTTTGTGTCTCTGGGTACTGGGAATGCCAGGGGGGCTGTAAGGTGCCACAGACAGTCACTATTTATTGGGCTGGGGGGGGGCTGTTTGTGCCTCTGGGTACTGGGAATGCCAGGGGGGCTGTAAGGTGCCACAGACAGTCACTATTTATTGGGCTGGGGGGGGTGTTTGTGCCTCTGGGTACTGGGAATGCCAGGGGGGCTGTAAGGTGCCACAGACACTCACTATTTATTGGGCTGGGGGTGCTGTTTGTGCCTCTGGGTACTGGGAATGCCAGGGGGGGCTGTAAGGTGCCACAGACAGTCACTATTTATTGGGCTGGGGGGGGGGGCTGTTTGTGCCTCTGGGTACTGGAATGCCAGGGGGGCAATAAGGTGCCACAGACAGTCACTATTTATTGGGCTGGGGGGGGCTGTTTGTGCCTCTGGGTACTGGGAATGCCGGGGGGGCTGTAAGGTGCCACAGACAGTCACTATTTATTGGGC
Organism: Xenopus tropicalis; assembly: GCF_000004195.4. Classification (NCBI taxonomy): domain Eukaryota; kingdom Metazoa; phylum Chordata; class Amphibia; order Anura; family Pipidae; genus Xenopus; species Xenopus tropicalis. The sequence goes on from NC_030686.2 coordinate 48,674,644, forward strand.
TGGGGGGGGCTGTTTGTGCCTCTGGGTACTGGGAATGCCAGGGGGGCTGTAAGGTGCCACAGACAGTATCTATTTATTGGGCTGGGGGGGCTGTTTGTGCCTCTGGGTACTGGGAATGCCAGGGGGCTGTAAGGTGCCATAGTCACTATTTATTGGGCTGGGGGGGCTGTTTGTGCCTCTGGGTACTGGGAATGCCAGGGGGGCTGTAAGGTGCCACAGACAGTCACTATTTATTGGGCTGGGGGGGGGCTGTTTGTGCCTCTGGGTACTGGGAATGCCAGGGGGGCTGTAAGGTGCCACAGACAGTCACTATTTATTGGGCTGGGGGGGGGCTGTTTGTGCCTCTGGGTACTGGGAATGCCAGGGGGGCTGTAAGGTGCCACAGACAGTCACTATTTATTGGGCTGGGGGGGCTGTTTGTGCCTCTGGGTACTGGGAATGCCAGGGGGCTGTAAGGTGCCACAGACAGTCACTATTTATTGGGCTGGGGGGGGGGGCTGTTTGTGCCTCTGGGTACTGGGAATGCCAGGGGGGCTGTAAGGTGCCACAGACAGTCACTATTTATTGGGCTGGGGGGGGTGTTTGTGCCTCTGGGTACTGGGAATGCCGGGGGGGCTGTAAGGTGCCACAGACAGTCACTATTTATTGGGCTGGGGGGGGGCTGTTTGTGCCTCTGGGTACTGGGAATGCCAGGGGGGGCTGTAAGGTGCCACAGACAGTCACTATTTATTGGGCTGGGGGGGGGGGCTGTTTGTGCCTCTGGGTACTGGGAATGCCAGGGGGGCTGTAAGGTGCCACAGACAGTCACTATTTATTGGGCTGGGGGGGCTGTTTGTGCCTCTGGGTACTGGGAATGCCAGGAAGGCTGTAAGGTGCCACAGACAGTCACTATTTATTGGACTGGGGGGGCTGTTTGGACCTCTGGGTACTGGGAATGCCAGGGGGTAAGGTATCTAGCAGAGCAGAAAGACTACAGACTAGACAGCAAGGGCTTTACTTCCCCTTTAGAAATAAAAAAAACAAAATCATATGATGATATTTGGCATGGAATATAAGAAATATCTTGTGTGTGGTGAAGCAGAATCTCCAGCCCTAGAGCTGAATTAGGCTAATATGTCTCCAGGACATTCCTGCGGATCATAAGCCTCCGGCTCTCCAATTGGAACAGTAGCCCGGGCTGTGCCACGGAGCAACATCTACCCGACCTCAGGGTGCCATTGGCTCATCTCTCAGGGCGCGTCTCCCACCCGGGAATCCTAACACGCGGCCATTTCTTCGCCCCAGAGCCGCTCCACTTTTTCCTGCTTTACCTGCTTCTTGTTTGGGGTGTCAAATCCAATCCATCAGTTTCATGCCCCGGAGCTACGAAACCCTTAAATACCTGATTTTGCTCAAACGCCTGTTTTGTTACTGGCGGTCTGGACTTATAAAGCGCTGGCACCCACTCAGCCAAAGGATCACGACACGCGGCCGTGTTTCTCGGGGCACACAACTGGAAACAATTTGGTTAAAGCCGTTTGGGTTTAGAGAAATTAGAAAGCCGCTGTCTGCAGTATGATAAATCTTCCCCTTTATTCCTGCGGAACGCGGTTGATCCGTATTGGCTCCACCAGGACAAACTCTATCCTGGCTGTAAAGTTGTCTCATTGCTCAGGGTAATGGGATCTACATTCCCGAAATATGGAGCTTTCCCTATTGTGATTCTACTTACGGATAAAGCCCAAGTCCTAGGTACCCAGGGTCGGACTGGGCCGCCGGGACACCGGTAAAAATCTAGTGGGCCTCAGCTCTAGGGGGCCCCCGGCGGGCCAGGCCTGACCCTTGCGGTGCTCCCCCTGCCCAACCGCTCCTGCCCTGACGACGTGCTCAGGGGAGGACGTCAGGTGGGGGGCCCTGCGAAGGGGGTTAGGGGGGCCCCTCCGGGGGGGGTGGCTAGGGGCGCGGGCACCTGGGGCGGGAACCCCGGTGGGCCCTTCACCCCCCAGTCCGACCCTGTAGGTACTGTGACACTTGAACCTACAGGGGGATCTGGTTCAGTGTCTTAGGGCCGCTTCCCACAGTCTTTTAGGGTAAACATAGCAGTCACAGAGGTTGCTCTCTTAAAGGCAAGTGCCAGCAGTTTATTTTGTTACAAAACTTCAGTAACAAACACAAAATAAGAAACAGGAAAATAAACCCTTGCACCAGAGCGCTGGCTAAATACAATTGGCAGCCTAACTACAGTTGGGTGGTTTTTCCAACTCCAACTTAATAGAAGCAAACAAAATCAGAAATCATAAGTACCTTTCCCATGCAGCGCAGCTCCTGCTACCTGTGTAGTGGGGAAGAGACTCTCCCTCCCCCCACTGGAGTCTTTTTAAAAGGCTCTCAGCTGCAGCAATCACCTTGCTGCTAAGGTCTGTATTAAAGGGCTGGGTTTGTGATTAATTATTCCATGTTCCAGGGTACCAACTATGCAAAACCCTGGGAGAAACATATCGTCCATCTACAACTAACCCAGCCATTTTATTACAGTACCAACCCGGATCTGCTGACTGGGCCGCTCAGCTGCTTCTCTACCAGAAAAATAAATAATCTCTTAAAAGCCCTAATAAAAAAATAAAAATCCAGGCTACTGGGTAATGTAGCACGTTAGAAAGCGGTGTAACCCGACCGGATATGTTATATTTACGGCTCTCTTGGCGGGATTTCTCTTCCGTTAATTTAGAACGTCAGCCAAGACTTATATATAAATACAATTACTCTGAAAACGTTTTCCCATCACCCTCGGAGTGAGCAAGCCCCCCCCCCAGTTCCCTGCTGGGAAGCTAATTATACTATATACACGTATAAACGCACACAAATACGCACCGTAACCTTAATAACCCCCCTTTAATTGTATCTGGCTGCATGCAAAGGATTATGGGATGGATGAATTTTTTAGCTCTGTTGTTGACTGTAAAAGATTAAATAGAAAACAGAAAAGTACCCTAATGGCACTAGCACTAAAGGTCCCCATACACGGGCCAATTCTAGCTGCCGATATGGGTCCCTTAGACAGATTCGGCAGCTAATCGGCCCGTGTATGGGCACTACCGGCGGCCATACCCAGCCGATATCTGGCCTGAAATCGCCCAGATATCGATCGGGCAGGTTAAAAAATTTAGTTGGATTGGGGAACGCAGGGTCAAACGACCGAATTAGCCTAAATTCACCCTATATCGCCTACCCATAGGTGGTGTATATGGCCACCTTTAGGGTGGACCTACATTTATTCTTCAGATTTATTCTTCTTCCAACAAACATTGGGATATTGGCCGTACGTTTACTAGATTAACAGTCACTGAAATTGTAGGGTAAAGCCGGCACAGTTGGCCGGCACAAATCATACGAAAGTTGTTTCCCCAAGGATATCGATATCCGACTGAAATTTTCTAACCCGTCCGATGGACTAACCGACGGATCGTCATGGTACTAAAATTTGCCCACACGCGGTCCGAAAATAGTACGAAACTGTGTTTCATATGATTATATCTGTGCGTATAAAGGTCCCCATACACGGGCCGATTGCAGCTGCCGATATCGGTCCCTAAAGGTCCCCATACACGTGCCGATTGCAGCTGCCGATATCGGTCCCTAAAGGTCCCCATACACGTGCCGATTGCAGCTGCCGATATCGGTCCCTAAAGGTCCCCATACATGGGCTGATTGTAGCTGTTGATATTGGTCCCTTGGACCCATTCAGAAGCTTATCGGCTCGTGTAGGGGCACAAACGACGGCCATACCCGACCGATATCTGGCCTGAAATCGGCAAGTTAAAAAATTGGGCAAGTTAAAAAATCTAGTCGGATCGGGGACCACATCAGCTCGTTGATACGGTCCTCAAACCGACTTTGCCTATACTCGTCGTTATATTTCGATTGAATTAGCCTACACATTCCGCGATATCGGCCACCCCTAGGTGGGGATATCGGGTGAAGATCCGCTTGCTTGGTGACCTCGCCAAGTGAGCAAATCTTCACGTGTATGGGGACCGTAAGGCCAGCTGTATTGGCCAAGTCCTATGGAGTCCTATGACCTTTTGGAAGAAAACACCTTAGAACTGGTTGACACCAGGGGAAAGAACCTTGTAAAGAACTTACCTGTACATCCTACTAAAATATTAGTGAGTTCACTCCTCGTAACATCTCTTGGGCTCAAAAGCCCTCTCTTTAATTGCCTAGTGTTCCATAATATCTTATTTAGCTAATGGGCCCCAATAGAGGAGAGACATGTCTCCTACTAGTACTGAGTGGTGTTGTATCCGTGTTATCTTTATCCAGATCATGGAAACATAAAGGGTTGTCTCTATAAGGGTGAAGGCTTTGAGAGTCGTCTCAGGCTAAGGGGCTATGTCTCAGAGCACAAACATACATCGCTATCGAGTGCTGAGAACTTCCTACCCATGAAGGCTCGGCCTTGTGTTCCCCCGAAGTGTCATTTTCCATAATTAAACATCTGCTCATATTTATAACAGAGCCGAAGCTCCAGGCTCCTTTTCCTGACATGGGCCATTACAGTCAGCAGTAAGAGGATGTACTTAACCGCATCTCTGCAATGGGGCAAAGGTCTAACCACCTGAAGTTGTAAGACAAGGAGCTTTGGCTGATCCGAGGTTCTGCCCCTCGCACTTCATTTTCTGGCTGTAGTTACTGCAGAGTGATATACCCAATATTCACTGTACCCATGAGCTGACCATTAGATCCTGTATTCTGCATTACAAGGGGCTGTTTGATAAGCACAAGGTGGAGCTATGTTTCCACAAAACATCTTGCCCTACTGTGTCCATCTTGCCCTACTGTCTCCATCTTGTCCTACTGTCTCCATCTTGCCCTACTGTCTCCATCTTGCCCTACTGTCCCCATCTTGCCCTACTGTCCCCATCTTGCCCTACTGTCCCCATCTTGCCCTACTGTCCCCATCTTGCCCTAATGTCTCCATCTTGCCCTACTGACTCCATCTTGTCCTACTGTCTCCATCTTGTTCTACTGACTCCATCTTGTCCTACTGTCTCCATCTTGTTCTACTGTCTCCATCTTGCCCTACTGTCCCCATCCTGCCCTGCTGTCTCCATTTTGCCCTACTGTCTCCATCTTGCCCTACTGTCTCCATCTTGCCCTATTGTCCCCATCTTGTCCTACTTTCTCCATCTTGTCCTACTGTCTCCATCTTGCCCTACTGTCTCCATCTTGCCCTATTGTCCCCATCTTGTCCTACTTTCTCCATCTTGCCCTACTGTCTCCTACTGCTGCTATATCGCTAATTAGAAACAAATTCAAACCTTGGGATGGATCTGTATGTGGGGTAGGCTTGGGTATCCAATCACCTCGCCAAAGATGAATTGCTAGAAATTCAAGGAGCAATGCCTTACCCCCCCCTCCCCTCCCAGAAAAGGACCATGGAGAATTAACAACATAATCACTAATTAGAAGTAAAAATCACAGCACAGATTGTAAAAACGGCTTCTCTGCCACCGAGTAGCGCGGTGCAACCAAGGAGAAGCCGTTTCTGGTTTCTGTGTCTGGAAAGTGCATATAAAGGAGCAGGAACTCCCTGCACCCTACAGCGCGTATAACATTACTGAGACAAACACAGAGGAAATCTACGTTTCCTTAACGCGCTGTTATTATAATTCCCTAATCTCTTAATCGCAGGACAGACCTCCCACGGTGAGCCTCGGTGGAGCTCAGGTGTTGGGAAGTGGGAAGGGGATACCATGAGTTTTTGGGATAATGTAATCCCATATACTGGTTCAGAGTGCAGTAGACAATGCTAATAAATGCTGGAGAGATTGGGCTAATCTTAGCACCTACTAAACAACTCCATCCATGTCACCTGGAGCAGATCCCAACACAACATAAGGAAAGCGTTGTGCAACGCAGCCTGAACGAGTTCCAGGCTTTTAATTGAAAAAGCAGTTCCATTAGGGGGTAAATGTACATTGCACATATGTAGTTATGGCCTGAGACATTGCTAGGAGGCATTTACATCTGGCAGTTAGCTTATAAGTTTCTTCACAGACTTTAGGAGGAAGATGTGTCCCTCATCCGTTCAGAGATGTTCAATGGTCTTCATTGTTACGCACCTAAAAACCTATTGTAGCATCAGTAGAGGAGGAATGATGAGAAGTGAACTCAACTGGTTTTGCTGCACAATAAATCAATATATAGACCAAAAAGTAGTTCCGTGACAGATGATCTAAGTGTCTTGGAGTTATGCTAGCCATACAAATATGGATAATATGGAGAGGTTTGCCAACCAAGTAAATCTTAGCTTCAAAGTGGTGAGCCAAACTGGGCTAGTCCTGCCCCTAGGCCAAGGATTATTACCCCAACATGGGGTTCTACCAGGAAAGGCCCAAAATAATGTTATTTATGAGTTGGAAACTTGACCTAATGTCAAACCTTTGCTCTTCTTTTGCCATATTGACCTGCTGTCTCCATCTTATTCTAGTGCTACTGCGGCCATTATGCCCATTTGGTCCCCATACTCTTCAACTCTCTCCATCTTGCCCTACTATCTTCATCTTTCCCTGGTGTCGTCTTCTTGTCTTACTATCTCCATCTTGCCCTACTGTCTCCATCTTGCCCTACTGTCTCCATCTTGTCCTACTGTCTCCATCTTGCCCTACTGTCTCCATCTTGTCCTACTGTCTCCATCTTGCCCTACTGTCTCCATCTTGCCCTACTGTCTCCATCTTGCCCTACTGTCTCCATCTTGTCCTACTGTCTCCATCTTGCCCTACTGTCTCCATCTTGCCTTACCTTCTGCACCTTGTCCTACTGTCTCCATCTTGCCCTACTGTCTCCATCTTGCCCTACTGTCTCCATCTTACCTTACCTTTTCCACCTTGCCCTACTCTCTCCATCTTGTCCTACTGTTTCCATCTTTTCCTACTGTCTCCATCTTGTCCTACTCTCTCCATCTTGTCCTACTGTCTCCATCTTGCCCTACTGTCTCCATCTTGCCCTACTGTCTCCATCTTGTCCTACTGTCTCCATCTTGTCCTACTGTCTCCATCTTGCCCTACCGTCTCCACCTTGTCCTGTTGTCACCATCTTGCCCTTCTGTCTTTATCTTGCTTTACTCCCTCCATCTTGCCCTACTGTCTCCATCTTGCCCTACTGTCTCCATCTTGCCCTACTGCCTCCATCTTGCCCTACTGCCTCCATCTTGCCCTACTGCCTCCATCTTGCCCTACTGTCTCCCTCTTGTCCTACTGTCTCCATCTTGCCCTACTGTCTCCATCTTGCCCTACTGTCTCCATCTTGCCCTACTGTCTCCCTCTTGTCCTACTGTCTCCATCTTGCCCTACTGTCTCCATCTTGCCCTACTGTCCCCATCTTGTCCTACTGTTTCCATCTTGTCCTACTGTCTCCATCTTGTCCTACTGTCCCCATCTTGCCCTACTGTCTCCTACATATCTTTCCCCAATGTATTGCCGTATTATCCCAGCCTCGCATTACAGTCACCATCTTGCTTACTTCTATCCCAGTTCTTCCTTCAAATGCTGCTCGTCAGGGGCCCCTAGAAAATGTAAATGCCTCTGGGCAATCCACCCTATTTGCACCCCCTAAAGGCAGCTCTTGGTGGTCCTTCCCCAAATTCCATTGTAGGTAAATTGTTTTCAGCTCTGTAACGCGACTCTTCTGGAACAACCTATGGGAGCAATTCATTAAGGTGACCGTGATTTTCCGATGTCAATGATCTGGTTTAAAGCAAAACAAGATACCCAGAATGCCGAGAATTACTCAACGGTGAAACTATTTCTCAGCATAATAAATGACAAAGCGCTCGCCATGTCAAAATATATTGGGCCTTATACAGAAACACCTCCCCCATTCGGCATCGCTAATAGCGCTTTTTCCCCAAGGCCGCAGTGTTTCCAAGACCCCAAATCCTTCCTAATCACATGAAAAATCAGGTGTTGCCAGATACGGCCCTGCTTTCCCGCGTATCGGATTGCAGCTCTTAAACTGAGATACTTTAATCAGTTGGAAAAGCCAATTTTCTTTTATTTTCTCTATATACATTCGGCGTATTGGATCAAAATGTGGCGAGCGGAATGGGGACAGCGATTTGCTACTCGCACAACAAATTATACAGTTTGTCCGCAACGGATCTCATTTCCTTCGCTGAAACCGAGAATGAAATCCCATCTGGAATAAATAAAAGTGCTGCGAATATGGAGGAGTCGCTCCAATAGATCAAAGTGAAAAGTGATCATAAGTAAAATGGGCTTAACCCCTACTTCCCCAGGAATTTTTGTACGAGCTGAAACTAGGAATCCCCTTCAGTCAACCCTAGTACCGTCCCATTTCCAGAACTCGGATTCTCTGTACTTTCTGTTCCTAGGGCTGCTCTCTTCCCCATGGTCAGACAGGAACCTCCATTTATTATGTGAATCAACTCTTCCTCCAGAGCTCTGATTCTTTTTATTCTCCATGGGCTGCTCTCTTTCCTATGGTCACGTAAGAACCACACCCATAGTAAGTAACCTGTCTCTCCAAGTAATTACCCAGTTACAGAACTGTGATTCTCTGTACTTCCTGCTCCTGGGCTGCTCTCTTTCCCATGGTCAGACAGGAACCTCCCCCTGGGTAAGTGAATCCAATCTCCCCCCAGTACTTACCCAGTTACAGAACTGTGATTCTCTGTACTTCCTGCTCCTGGGCTGCTCTCTTTCCCATGGTCAGACAGGAACCTCCCCCTGGGTAAGTGAATCCAATCTCCCCCAGTACTTACCCAGGTACAGAGCTCTGATTCTCTGTACTTCCTGCTCCTGGGCTGCTCTCTTTCCCATGGTCAGGCAGGAACCTCCCCTTGGGTAAGTGAATCCAATCTCCCCCCAGTACTTACCCAGGTACAGAGCTCTGAGTCTCTGTACTTCCTGCTCCTGGGCTGCTCTCTTTCCCATGGTCAGACAGGAACCCAGGTACAGAGCTCTGATTCTCTGTACTTCCTGCTCCTGGGCTGCTCTCTTTCCCATGGTCAGGCAGGAACCTCCCCCTGGGTAAGTGAATCCAATCTCCCCCTAGTACTTACCCAGGTACAGAGCTCTGATTCTCTGTACTTCCTGCTCCTGGGCTGCTCTCTTTCCCATGGTCAGGCAGGAACCTCCCCCTGGGTAAGTGAATCCAATCTCCCCCCAGTACTTACCCAGGTACAGAGCTCCGAGTCTCTGTACTTCCTGCTCCTGGGCTGCTCTCTTTCCCATGGTCAGACAGGAACCCAGGTACAGAGCTCTGATTCTCTGTACTTCCTGCTCCTGGGCTGCTCTCTTTCCCATGGTCAGGCAGGAACCTCCCCCTGGGTAAGTGAATCCAATCTCCCCCTAGTACTTACCCAGGTACAGAGCTCTGATTCTCTGTACTTCCTGCTCCTGGGCTGCTCTCTTTCCCATGGTCAGACAGGAACCTCCCCCTGGGTAAGTGAATCCAATCTCCCCCAGTACTTACCCAGGTACAGAGTTCTGAGTCTTTGTACTTCCTGCTCCTGGGCTGCTCTCTTTCCCATGGTCAGGCAGGAACCTCCCCCTGGGTAAGTGAATCCAATCTCCCCCTAGTACTTACCCAGGTACAGAGCTCTGATTCTCTGTACTTCCTGCTCCTGGGCTGCTCTCTTTCCCATGGTCAGGCAGGAACCTCCCCCTGGGTAAGTGAATCCAATCTCCCCCCAGTACTTACCCAGGTACAGAGCTCCGAGTCTCTGTACTTCCTGCTCCTGGGCTGCTCTCTTTCCCATGGTCAGGCAGGAACCTCCCCCTGGGTAAGTGAATCCAATCTCCCCCCAGTACTTACCCAGGTACAGAGCTCTGATACTTCCTGCTCCTTGGCTGCTCTCTTTTCTATGGTCTTGAGCAGTCCATAAATAGACTTTGCTCTATATGTCTAATTGTCTTCAGTGGGTTGTATTGTCCCACAATGACAATCAAACCCCTTAGCATCAGCCATACTTTCATGAATATCTACATTTCCACCCTAATTCTACCCTGGTTGACCTAAAGTGGGGTTTCAGGTTTATCTAGGACAGGGATCCTCAACATTCTTTACTCATGTGCCACATGCAGATGTAAAAAGTATTAAAAACATAAAAAAGGTTCTTTGGAGATGCCAAATAAGGAATGTGATTGGCTATTTGGTAGCCCCGTGTGTACTGATGGCCTGCAGGAGGCTCTGCTTGGAGTAAAACTGTGTCTCTAGGCTTCCAAAACTTGCCTTCACGCAAGAGATTTAAAAATGGGCACCCACTTTGAGACCACTAGGAGGGTGGTTAGCAATATGTTGCTCCTGAGCCACTGTTTGGGGATCACTGATCTAGGAGAACCAATGGACTTTCAGGCTGAGTACATCCTGCAACTGCTTCGACTGCCTACCAGATTGGGCACCCTACAGTTTGGGAATCACTGATCTAGGAGAACCAATGGACCTTCAGGCTGAGTACATCCTGCAACTGCTTCGACTGCCTACCAGATTGGGCACCCTACAGTTTGGGAATCAATGATCTAAAGGCTACTGATGGCATAAGCAATGATGCTCTGGAGTGAATGGGGTTCTAGAGTAGTCATGTTGTCCACTTGGATCTTTTGCCTCTCATCAGCTTTATCTTCACCTGCAGAGGGGTTCATCTTTTCTAGGCACAAAGCAATGCATCACTAGAAGTCACCCGTACCAATCGTACTCCATGCAAGACCATTAATGATGGGTTTACTTAGGTGGCCACAAGAAATAGAAGAACAACAATGAATTGAGATGGCTAAAGAAACTGCATCTCAGTGGAAATGGAACATTTTGGGTTTGTAGTGTACAATCCCTGCTCTGTAGAACCTACTGAAGGTACCAATAGGTGCTTTAGATGAATTCGGGTTAAGGGATCAGCAAAGACAACAAAAAGTTGACATTGTCATTTTTCTCAAGTTATTAAGAATTGTATCCACTCATTCCGCCCTACAGTGGAGTTGTGTTCCTGAGCAACTTACAGACCATCCCACCTCTCGTCCAAATGGGTTTCTGGCAGCCGTTCTGGCTGAACCTGGGCACATGTTCTTGAGTGGAAAAGGATTGATTTGTCTGGTTTGTTCTTAATGGCTCAGGCTGAAAAGCCTCCGCCTCACGTAAGGAACGTCTGTTTAGGGTCATATTCACAATATTCACAAGGAAATATCTGTGTTCTGTTGGGTTAATAATCCCCTAAGAACTCATCTGGCCCCTACCGATCATTCCATCGCCCCTTCATAGATGGAGCCGAGGATTCCAACGCGGCAGAGGCTTTATAGGAGAATAATTCCTCTTCTTCCTCTTGGATTAGCCACCGGGTTTCCATGAAAAACAATACCATTTCTCTCTTCGTACTTCATCCATTTGCCGCACTGTATGGAAACCAAAGCCGTATTATCTGGCTGAGAAATATACAAATGCAACAAAAGCCACTGAAAATAATGAAGTCAAACACCCTGATTCCCACAATGCCTTGCATGATCTGTGATTAATAGACAAGAAGGAGAATCACAGACTGTGCAAGGCATTGTGGGAAATTCATTATAATATGGAGGAGAGCTGGCTACGCGGGGTGTTCAGGCTGCAGGTAGGTGTCTCTGATAATTAACACTGGGCAAATTTGCCCATGGGCAGTAACGCATGGCAACCAATAAAATTTTTGCATTCATTGTTGGCTTAAAAAAGCCAATGACTGATTGTTTGCTTTGGGTAACTGCCCATGGGCAAATATGCCTAGTGTTCATAAATGAGCCTCAACTTGTCCATAGCCAACCCTGCCCAAGTAATGACGACATACGGAGTCGGTTTAGTTGGTCTTGTTGTCAGGATGAGCAGTGACAAAAGGTGTCATGGTTCCTCTCACGTGTTCATGCAAGAAAAGGTTCTGTCTGTCCCTCTTGTGGTGGCCAATGGGCCATTTGGGGCCACTGGTCATAGTGTTTAAAGTAGAGACCTGGAATTCCACCATGGGAATTCTGTGATGCCTCTAACGCCAATGGGACCTTTCCAGTTGGTGGTCACCCTGCCCCTGGTGGTGCTCCTCTTTCAATTGTTCCTGATTCCAATGGGATCCTGGTATTGACTCCACCTAAATGGTTCTAGCCCTAACCCAATGTGTGGACTTTGGACTGGACAGTTTCCCAGGTCAACCTCCTTGGGTTAATAATCCCCTAGGAACACACAAAATATTTAAAACTCATCTGGCCCCTCCTGATCATTCCATCGCCCCTTCATAGATGGAGCCTAGGATTCCAAGGCGGCAGAGGCTTTTTAGTAGAATAATTGCCTGACCTGGGAAACAGGCAGGTGTCCAGTCCAAAGTCCAGGCATTGGGTTAGGGCTGGAACCATTCAGGTGGAGTCAATACCAGGATCACATTTGGATCAGGAACAATTGAAAGAGAATTCCAGTTCTCTACTTTAAACACTATGGCCAGTGGCCCCAAAGGCCCCATTGGCCACCACAAGAGGGACAGACATACCATGTTAAAATTGAAATTACATTAAATAAATGTTATTCCATTATACATAGCATTTTTGTGCTATTTGGGTGCAGTTCCCCTTTAAAAACTCCCATCAGAACTCTGCGTTTCATCACCCTCCAAGGTCAAGTAAATCCACATTAAGCTAATGCTGAGGTCTCTAATTATAGAGCGCGGCAATTAGTTTGTACTCTTAAACTCCCGATAAAAAAACGCGCTCTTTATCATGTCAGGGAAAATGCGAGCGTTTAATGAGTATTATGGGCTGGAATTACAGAAGGCTGCCATTTTCTCCTGGCAGGGGAGTCTCGCAGGGATGGAAGCGGCAGACAGAGCCATTAGTCAGCCCCAAAAAAACAGATTAGTGATAAAAGAGCCTCTGTCTCCTGGGAAAATATTACTCTAATGATTGTGTGTATAGTGCAGCCGAGTCTTGTCATCACTAATCATTTATATACCCTATATAGCAGGGTGCCACCTACTGGCTGGAACAATCCTAAGCCTGGGGGTCCACCTGTAACCCTCCAGGGTCCCTCTGTGGCTCCCCATTCTGTATGTGCCCCTCACCTTCCCCTCTGTCTGGGCAGGGTCCCTCTGTGTCTCCCCATTCTGTATGTGCCCCTCACCTTCCCCTCTGTCTGGGCAGGGTCCCTCTGTGTCTCCCCATTCTGTATGTGCCCCTCACCTTCCCCTCTGTCTGGGCAGGGTCCCTCTGTGTCTCCCCATTCTGTATGTGCCCCTCACCTTCCCCTCTGTCTGGGCAGGGTCCCTCTGTGGCTCCCCATTCTGTATGTGCCCCTCACCTTCCCCTCTGTCTGGGCAGGGTCCCTCTGTGGCCCCCCATTCTGTATGTGCCCCTCACCTTCCCCTCTGTCTGGGCAGGGTCCCTCTGTGGCTCCCCATATAATACTACCCCGCCGGTTGCTCACTCTGTATCCCATATTTTACCCTTTATGCCTCTTGTTTGGTGCATTGCCCACTGTATTCAGGCACCTAAAGCTTTGGGCCCCATATTTTGGCCACTTCTAATGGTTCTCACGTAGCACCAGGTGCCAATGTTTCTCTGGTTCTAGTGACCCACAGAAACCAATCAGTGACAAGCATGTAATGGTCTGCAAACATCTGATGGCTCTAGTACATTATACTCCAGTTATTAGGGAATCTTGGGTAGAAGTAATTATGGGGCAGATGTAGGCTCATCAGATACCAGACATTGACTGCTGGGAAGCCCAAGTCTTGGCTTTGTAGGACTTGAACATTCTCAAGAGAGCAATATGCGCAGTGCACCATGGCTACAACTTGTTCTGATGGAAAGGTTATTAGCAGATGTGCTTGGATGGGGCCCCACCATATACAGATTTAGGGCATATCCCATGCCTATGGGTCCATAAACCTTCTTAGGAATATCTGCTGAGATGAGGAGGGGTAAATCCAACCTTAGATAATGGCAGGTTCATAATACTTCCATAAAACTAGGCTGAGGGAATAGTTGCCTTTTAATTGAGAATTACACAGATTACAAAGAGAAGCCCGTTGCCCCCAGGGTGCCGCTTTCTCCGGGGGATACTTTCCTTTCCACGGAGAAACCACAAGAAGTGAGGATCCCAGTTACAGAGATACATCTTTAGTAAAATAAGATTGTTCAGGAGATAAAAGGGAATTCAGCTCTTGGATCCACATGGAAATCTGAGCATTCATCAACCAGACGGACGGAACTACAAATCCCAGGCTGGACTCATTAGGGAGAGCGTTGCCCTCTCCATCTTCTCCCAATTAGACCCGTCACTAGCGCCACTTACGGCTGTCACATTCATTCACAGGTATTGTGACATTGGGGAAAGCTTGTTCATTCCACTGTGTGTATTTGCCCGAGTGCTGATTGGATCATTCCTGAAAAAAGTTCTCTCTCTTAGATGAATCTGCCAACAAAAATTTGCCAATTTTTTGGGGCAATTTGGTTGTCCAGAGATTTTAAGGAGAAGTAAACCCAATCCATGGTACATTTGAACTGGACAGTGACATCAGGGAGTGGTTTACATGGCAATGAGGGGGAGGAGTGATGTTGGGGGTGGATCTAGGACTTTAGGGGTGGGGCCAATGACATAACGGGTGGGGAATGACACAACAGATGGGGATTGGTGCTTTTCAGGGCTCCTATCAAGCAGAGGTTTGAAACCAGGAACAGGAGAGCCAGTATCAATAACAGACCGTCCGGTTCAGAAAGGCCTGATGGCACCCATATATGAACTGTTTGAGGTGCTCCTCTGTGCAATTTTTATAATTTCTCTATTTTTAGTGGTTTTTTTTTAGATATTTTAGATTGTTTTACATTGTCTTTGTACTTTCTATGCACTTCATGTATTCAGTTAACGCTCGGGTTGCCAGGTTTCAGTTGGTAAAAGCAGTCTAAAATAATGCAAATATCTCAGAAACCACTAAAAATTTGAAATGAATGTAACCACGAATGTGCTGGGGGCAGAGCTCTAAGGTTAACTCTAAATAAGTTTATATCCATTTATTTTTTGGGTTTACATCCCCTTTAATATAAAGTGCAGGGTAGTTCATCCCAAACCGACAATATTATATTCCTTGTATCAAATCTGCACCCAAAATCCAGGTCCTGGCTGATCTCCCCGAGTTCTATCCCCCCCCATTCCCACTGCCTCATCGGCTTTTGAGTAAAGGTGGCCATACATAGGAAGATTTGCTTGTTTGGTGAGGTTGCCAAACGAGCAGATATTCTCCCAATGTGCCCAACTAAGTTGGGCAATATTGGGCTAATTTGATTGTTTGGCTTTAGGGCCAATTGATTGAATTACAACAGTGGGAATAGATGCCGAGTTGACTTGGTCCCTGATCTGACGGAAAATCAAACCTGCCTGATTGAGATCTGCCCAATTTTAGGCAAGATGTCGGTGGGGTAGGCCCGTCGGGGGGCCCATACACGGGCAGATAAACGGGCAAATTGGTCTGAAGGACTTTTTATATATACTGTATATATATAGCACCGACATATTCTAGTAGCTTTATATATATATATATATAACCAAGCGTGCCAGAGAGGTGCTGTTCCTGGGGACTAATATCTAAAGGGGATTTAAACCTAAAAATAACACTTTGCAACTTTCCACTATACACCAGTTCCACTTATATACTGGTTTTGAAGATATTTGCGAATAAAATTCTATTGAAACAGTATCCGCTCTGCACTCCTTATTGTGACTTCTGAATCTGTGTAGCAGAAGCCAGCACTCTCACTCCAATACCCACAATGCCTTTCACAGGGGGGTAATTAGTTGGTTGGGCTTGGGGTAATCACGCAAAGGCAGCGCCGGGGGAGTGGCTGTAGGCGCAATTATGTGTTGAGGTTTTAGTTGTGCTTTAAACTGTCAGTGCCGCGTTGTGGCTGATGGATGCTCGTAATTCAAGGTTTCGAGAGCTAATTTACCAGCCCCCCTCGCCGTAAATTTACCCCAGAGAAGGGAAACCTAAACTCTGCCAGAAAGATGTTGCTGTTTCTGCGATCCATCATTTTGCTTTGATTTCACTTAGTTAATTTAAACTGGAAGTTTCCACCCCGAAAAGAAAGTGCAATTTTCCAGCGTTGATTGGAGGAACTCCCTGGGGGGCTGCAACAAGCGAGGGGTCTGTGTTATTTAAGGTAACCGTGTCCCTCCCTCCCTGGTCAGTGTCTGGCGCTTATGAGAAACACATTCAGCAGGGCCGTTCCATGGTGACTGTGCCCGCTACTCGCTGTGCCAGGCTGCCCAGGGCATATTCATATATATCCATGCCAATGTGTCGCTGAACCCCACGGACAAGTTTCTTTTCCCAACTTTTGGCACTTGGAGGGTTTCAACTCACCACAACTTATTTGCAAAAATATAGGTCATGGGAAAATGTTAAACTGCAACTCCCATCACCTGTAGAGTTGCCCGGCTAGAGATGCTGAATGGATCTCTGTTTATGCACTGCTGATCCAGCTTCGCATGGAGAAAGAGGACCATTACGGGGCCCAATTGGGACCATTTCAGTGATGCCCCCTACACAAGGTGTTGCCGGCTGGCACAGGGTCTCAGGGCTGGGTGGGCAAATAGTCCCTGCCTCTCGCTCTGCCCCTCTCCTTCTCTTGTACTATTGGCCCCCAACTTTTCATGGCACAATGGGGCCCCCAAGCACTGGGTTCTGACACACCAAGCATACTATATACAGTGTGAGACATATTATTGGCCCCCCAAGCCCACTATATACAAATTTGTGTTTAATGTCCCAGAATACATAGCAGCATTATGGGGCAATTGTTGTTGGGGGTGGGTTAGACAGCTTTAGGTGCTTATTCCCACTGGTGTGGGGCCCAATAGGTCCAGTTGGCTTATGCAGTCAGTGGGCTTGTGTCAGCCTCAGCCATTACAGCACATGTAAAGCTCTCTGGGCTTATGTAGGGGGGCAAATGGTTACCCTGCAGGGCTGTAACCTATACCCTATGGGATGGTGGTTTCCCAGTGGGTCCAGGGGATGAGGGACAAGTTCCTGCCCTTAGTTTATTTAAGAGGTCACTCATGGTCTCCTAGTACCAGGGATAGATGTGCCAGCAGGGCGCCATCACAAATCATGGGGCCCCTCACAACAAAATATTCTGACCCGTAATTCTTTAAAGGGGTCCCGAGCTAAAAAAAACTGTATCACGGCCAGGCCCCCTTTAAAGCGTCTGGGCCTGGGACAACTGTCCCCCTTGATTTAAACCATGGGGGCCACTGACTAATATTCATTATTTATTATGTGTCCAAACTGCGAAAGATACTCCATGTACAAGTGGTCGAGCTCATGTAGAAGCCAATGGGAGCTGCCCCGGGGCAATGTCACTGTCGCTTTAAGGGATTTCAGTTTTTTTTTGCTGTTGCAAAATAAATATAATAAATAAGGAAACATAAATGCTTTTCCCTAAACCTCTAAAATACCCCACAAACTTATATTTTGATTAGAAAACATGGGGTTAAATAAAAGCAGGAAATAAAAAGAGGGAATTTGTTCCAATTTGCAGCAATAGGGCTCCTGTAATATGCGCCGATCTCAACCAATCAGTGCGCAGCCTGAGCCCAGAGCAGCAGGGACGTCACAATGAGACTGCCGACGCCGGAACATTCCAGGAGCTCCGGGAACAGAAAGATATTTTTGCTTTGAGACCGGCTGATTTATCACGCACATCGGCACATAAACGTGGAACAGGGGCTCATCTCTTTTTCCGAAAGTATTTAATACCAAAGGGAATGGAATGTCTTAATGGATTGGCAATGGGATTGTTCTCCACTTAACGGTCGTTAGCTGCAGTCTGCGGTCGCCATGGTAACAGCGCCGGTGCTATAGCTCATGTACTTAGCACATTATATTTATATGTCTCTGTGTGTCTCTCACTGGCTCAGCCTTTGCCTTATTCCTGGATACATAGACAGCAAATCTAAAGTTATGTTATAGTAAGGTATGTTATAGAATGGCTAATTCTAAGCAACTTTTCAACTGGTCTTCATTATTTATAGTTTTTAAGTTATTCGCCTTCTCCTTCTGCCTCTTTGCAGCTTTCAAATGGGGGTCACTGACCCCGGCAGCCAAACCCTATTGCTCTGTGAGGCTCCAGTTTCATTGTTATTGTTACTTTTTATTCCTTATCTTTCTATTCAGCCCCTCCCCTATTCATATTCTAGTTTCTCATTTAAATCAATGCCTGGTTGTTATGGTAAATTGGACCCTAGCAACCAAATAGCTGTTGAAATTCCAAACTGGAGAGCTACTACATAAAAAGCTAAATAACTAAAAAAAACTACAAACAATAAAAAATGACGACCAATTGCAATTTGTCTCAGAATATCACTTTCTATGACGGGCATAGGAATAACTTGGGCAATGGAGTCTTATGTAAGGCTGAAACTGCAGTTTGCCTGTTTGGTATTACAATGTTTTCTAGACAATCCGAGGCACAGACACATTTCCTCACCGAATTCTCATGTGTTTCTAATAGGCCGGTAACTGCTGAAAGGATTAACAGTAAATGATAAACTCTGTGCCCCGGGGAGCATTTCCCAGACACGGCCTCATTTGCCTCATTCATTGGGCAGTTCAGAAGCCCAACCTGTGCGTGCCAAGCGGGGGCACCCAAGCCCAGCCTGTGCATGCCAAGTGGAGGCACCAAAGCCCAACCTGTGCATGCCAAGCAGGGGCACCCAAGCCCAACCTGTGCATGGCAAGTGGGGTCACCCAAGCCCAACCTGTGCGTGCCAAGTGGGGGCACCCAAGCCCAGCCTGTGCGTGCCAAGTTGGGGCACCCAAGCCCAACCTGTGCGTGCAAAGTGGGGGCACCCAAGCCCAGCCTGTGCGTGCCAAGTGGGGGCACCCAAGCCCAACCTGTGCATGGCAAGTGGGGTCACCCAAGCCCAACCTGTGCGTGCCAAGTGGGGGCACCCAAGCCCAACCTGTGCATGGCAAGTGGGGTCACCCAAGCCCAACCTGTGCGTGCCAAGCGGGGGCACCCAAGCCCAGCCTGTGCGTGCCGAGTGGGGGCACCAAAGCCCAGCCTGTGCGTGCCAAGTGGAGGCACCCAAGCCCAGCCTGTGCGTGCCAAGTGGGGGCACACAAGCCCAACCTGTGCATGGCAAGTGGGGTCACCCAAGCCCAGCCTGTACGTGCCAAGTGGGGGCACCCAAGCCCAACCTGTGCGTGCCAAGTGGGGGCACCCAAGCCCAACCTGTGCGTGCCAAGTGGGGGCACCCAAGCCCAACCTGTGCGTGTCAAGTGGGGGCACCCAAGCCCAACCTGTGCGTGCCAAGAGGGGGCACCCAAGCCCAACCTGTGCGTGCCGAGTGGGGCACCCAAGCCCAGCCTGTACGTGCCAAGCGGAGGCACCCAAGCCCAACCTGTGCGTGCCAAGTGGGGGCACCCAAGCCCAACCTGTGCGTGCCAAGAGGGGGCACCCAAGCCCAACCTGTGCGTGCCGAGTGGGGCACCCAAGCCCAGCCTGTACGTGCCAAGCGGAGGCACCCAAGCCCAGCTTGTGCGTGCCAAACGGGATCACTCGGCGGGGAAGCCAGGTTACTGTTTGCTGACAATTCCCTGTGGTTGCCCTGGTCCCTTGCCAAATGGCTAGCCAAGAAAGAGCCGGCGATGTCATGGAATCAGAATGCACCAATTATATGGATGAACTGGAGCCCCCCCCCCCCGCTCCCCGACAAGGAATGTACATTTGTATGTTTCCTTTTTGTTGTTCTGATGTCCAGACGTTTATTTGAGAGGAAAATGAAGATGAAGTGATTAGGGGATTCGTTTCCTATGGGAGGGAAGCTGCGGGTTTGGGGGCCGGTAGCATAAAGTAGCATTGTTCTGCTCCGGCGCGGGGGGGGGGGACCTCATTATGCGCCCCCAGAATCATTTGTCCGACTCACAAACCTCAGACGGAATGAGGCAAAGGTTTCTGTCCTTGTGATTGGAACCAGGTGCTGCCCAACTTCATTTGGATCCAAGCTGGGGGGGCCATGGAGACGAGTACATGGGGGGCTCATTGTGTTTTACTGTATCACTTCCCAAACTGAGACCCCAAGCCGGACAGACGGGCGCCAGTCTCCCCATAGTGGCCTTACTGCTCATTAACTGGCGCATCTACCGGGCCCATACGGACTCATCTATTGGCCAATTATGTGCTTCTGCAACTCTTCCACCGCCCTGGCTAAGATTCTTCTGGTCAAATAAAAATCATAAAGGGGCAGTTCACCTTCAAATTCACTTTTAATATGATGTAGACATTGATATTCTGAGATTATTTACAATTGGTCTTCATTTTTTTGTTCAGCAGCTCTCCGTTTGGTATTTTAGTAGCTATCTGGTTGTTAGGTTCTTGTTTACCTTAGCAACCAGGCAGTGGGTGAAATGAGAGATGGGAATAGGAATAGTATAGGGCCTGCATAGGTAGATAAGTTATAAATAAAATTATATAAATCACTTTTTCTCTGGGCTCGGTATAGTTGTAGCCCCTCTCCCCCTCATGGTGGCCCTTGGTTTGGCTACTGGCCTGCCCAATAGGTGATCTGTTTGTATTTTCCCCAGGGAACTAATATTCTTTACAGCGCTGTGATCCCGTAATACCTGCGCCCCTATAAATACCTCCCCGTTACTGATCCCATAATACCTGCGCCCGTATAAATACCTCCCCGTTACTGATCCCATAATACCTGCGCCCGTATAAATACCTCCCTGTTACTGATCCCGTAATACCTGCGCCCATATAAATACCTCCCCGTTACTGATCTCATAATACCTGCGCCCCTATAAATACCTCCCCGTTACTGATCCCATAATACCTGCGCCTGTATAAATACCTCCCCGTTACTGATCCCGTAATACCTGCGCCCCTATAAATACCTCCCCGTTACTGATCCCGTAATACCTGCGCCCCTATAAATACCTCCCCGTTACTGATCCCATAATACCTGCGCCCCTATAAATACCTCCCCGTTACTGATCCCATAATACCTGCGCCCCTATAAATACCTCCCCGTTACTGATCCCATAATACCTGCGCCCCTATAAATACCTCCCCGTTACTGATCCCATAATACCTGCGCCCCTATAAATACCTCCCCGTTACTGATCCCATAATACCTGCGCCCCTATAAATACCTCCCCGTTACTGATCCCATAATACCTGCGCCCCTATAAATACCTCCCCTTACTGATCCCATAATACCTGCGCCCCTATAAATACCTCCCCTTACTGATCCCATAATACCTGCGCCCCTATAAATACCTCCCCTTACTGATCCCATAATACCTGCGCCCCTATAAATACCTCCCCATTGATCACTTGTTCCCTTCCGTAGGGCCCGTTTCCCGGTTCTTCCCAACATCTTGAACCCATTTCCAAGCTCCTTTGACATTAATCTTTCCCGATTGCTTTGTTTATAGCGATTGTCTCAGCCTGTAACAGGATTCATTCCCAGCTCCGCTTGCGTATTTATCTGCATCGCTGGAGCGCCGACCCCATGCTTCTCCCACCTTCCTGCGCCATTAAATGGTATCTTTACAGTAACATATTTCTTATGTTTGGCTCTCCCTGCGCTGGCACGCTATTGGCTCTCATACAGCCAGGCCCGGATTTTGGGAGAGGCCCCCAAGGCCCGGGCCATGCCATGCACACGCATCATTACGTCACTCTGTGCGCGGCGCAGCCCTACAAGGGGGGGGGGGGGGGGCGGCACAGCAGCTGGGCCTAAGGGAGCACCAAAGATAAATCCGGCCCTGCATACAGCGATATAGGGGGCCCTGTGGCTTTAGTGTTCGGCTGTTACCCCAATGTTTCTATATATCTGTAACCTTGTTATGGGCTAAGGGGGCCCAGCCTGAAGGCCAGTTAGGGGGGTATTTGGGGTGAGTGCTTATTTGTGCCCTGGGTACCCCTGGAACTATAGCGGGGTGACTGTTACCCCAATGTTTCTATATATCTGTAACCTTGTTATGGGCTAAGGGGGCCCAGCCTGAAGGCCAGTTAGGGGGGGATTTGGGGTGAGTGCTTATTTGTGCCCTGGGTACCCCTGGAACTATAGCGGGGTGACTGTTACCCCAATGTTTCTATATATCTGTAACCTTGTTATGGGCTAAGGGGGCCCAGCCTGAATGCCAGTTAGGGGGGGATTTGGGGTGAGTGCTTATTTGTGCCCTGGGTACCCCTGGAACTATAGCAGGGTGACTGTTACCCCAATGTTTCTATATATCTGTAACCTTGTTATGGGCTAAGGGGGCCCAGCCTGAAGGCCAGTTAGGGGGGATTTGGGGTGAGTGCTTATTTGTGCCCTGGGTACCCCTGGAACTATAGCAGGGTGACTGTTACCCCAATGTTTCTATATATCTGTAACCTTGTTATGGGCTAAGGGGGCCCAGCCTGAAGGCCAGTTAGGGGGGGATTTGGGGTGAGTGCTTATTTGTGCCCTGGGTACCCCTGGAACTATAGCGGGGTGACTGTTACCCCAATGTTTCTATATATCTGTAACCTTGTTATGGGCTAAGGGGGCCCAGCCTGAAGGCCAGTTAGGGGGGGATTTGGGGTGAGTGCTTATTTGTGCCCTGGGTACCCCTGGAACTATAGCGGGGTGACTGTTACCCCAATGTTTCTATATATCTGTAACCTTGTTATGGGCTAAGGGGGCCCAGCCTGAATGCCAGTTAGGGGGGGATTTGGGGTGAGTGCTTATTTGTGCCCTGGGTACCCCTGGAACTATAGCAGGGTGACTGTTACCCCAATGTTTCTATATATCTGTAACCTTGTTATGGGCTAAGGGGGCCCAGCCTGAAGGCCAGTTAGGGGGGATTTGGGGTGAGTGCTTATTTGTGCCCTGGGTACCCCTGGAACTATAGCAGGGTGACTGTTACCCCAATGTTTCTATATATCTGTAACCTTGTTATGGGCTAAGGGGGCCCAGCCTGAAGGCCAGTTAGGGGGGGATTTGGGGTGAGTGCTTATTTGTGCCCTGGGTACCCCTGGAACTATAGCGGGGTGACTGTTACCCCAATGTTTCTATATATCTGTAACCTTGTTATGGGCTAAGGGGGCCCAGCCTGAAGGCCAGTTAGGGGGGTATTTGGGGTGAGTGCTTATTTGTGCCCTGGGTACCCCTGGAACTATAGCAGGGTGACTGTTACCCCAATGTTTCTATATATCTGTAACCTTGTTATGGGCTAAGGGGGCCCAGCCTGAAGGCCAGTTAGGGGGGGATTTGGGGTGAGTGCTTATTTGTGCCCTGGGTACCCCTGGAACTATAGCGGGGTGACTTTTACCCCAATGTTTCTATATATCTGTAACCTTGTTATGGGCTAAGGGGGCCCAGCCTGAAGGCCAGTTAGGGGGGGATTTGGGGTGAGTGCTTATTTGTGCCCTGGGTACCCCTGGAACTATAGCGGGGTGACTGTTACCCCAATGTTTCTATATATCTGTAACCTTGTTATGGGCTAAGGGGGCCCAGCCTGAAGGCCAGTTAGGGGGGGATTTGGGGTGAGTGCTTATTTGTGCCCTGGGTACCCCTGGGACTATAGCGGGGTGACTGTTACCCCAATGTTTCTATATATCTGTAACCTTGTTATGGGCTAAGGGGGCCCAGCCTGAAGGCCAGTTAGGGGGGATTTGGGGTGAGTGCTTATTTGTGCCCTGGGTACCCCTGGAACTATAGCGGGGTGACTGTTACCCCAATGTTTCTATATATCTGTAACCTTGTTATGGGCTAAGGGGGCCCAGCCTGAAGGCCAGTTAGGGGGGGATTTGGGGTGAGTGCTTATTTGTGCCCTGGGTACCCCTGGAACTACAGCAGGGTGACTGTTACCCCAATGTTTCTATATATCTGTAACCTTGTTATGGGCTAAGGGGGCCCAGCCTGAAGGCCAGTTAGGGGGGGATTTGGGGTGCTTATTTGTGCCCTGGGTACCCCTGGAACTATAGCGGGGTGACTGTTACCCCAATGTTTCTATATATCTGTAACCTTGTTATGGGCTAAGGGGGACAAACAGACAGTGCCGGTAGGAAGGGAACATCTGACGGAGAATCCCAACCAAAGGATCAGGAGCCTTTGGCTCTTCCTGACAGCAGATCTCGGGGGTTATTGTTAGTAGAAGTCTCTCAGTAGCGGCCCCAGCAGGCAGTGCTGCACAGAGGGATGTGCGTGGGATGCGCAGTCCCCGGCTCTTGTGACCGTTCGTACCAATGGCAGGATTCCATTATGTGTATTCGTTATGCGGTGATTTATTCTGCCGTCTCTTAGGATCATTAAATGAATGAGTCTGCATGACTTCAATTATAAAGACAATGTAGGATCTGCTTTTATTATAAAGGGGATTTATTATCCATGTCTCTATATCTGGCAACTTTATACTGGAGCAGAAACTAAAATGTATAGTATTCTATTAGCCCTTTTGGGCTACATCCAACCTCTAGTTAGATACCCTTGCCATAAGGTATAGTGACATAGGGATTCCACTGTACTAAGCACAATTCAGCAGGAACAGCCCCCTAAGTTTGCCCATAGCCTGTACAGAGAGATACCATAAAACTATGGCACATAGGGATTCCCCTGTACTAAGCACAATTCAGCAGGAACAGCCCCCTAAGTTTGCCCATAGCCTGTACAGAGAGATACCATAAAACTATGGCACATAGGGATTCCCCTGTACTAAGCACAATTCAGCAGGAACAGCCCCCTAAGTTTGCTTATAACACTAGCTAATGCTATATAAGCACAATATATTAGAAATAATAATATAAATATACAGCAGGCCTATATAACATACAATAAATGGCTCCTTGTATGAAGCAGTTTCTCCCTGTATAATACAGCAATCTGCTTGCAGGCTCCGTGCTGGAAAGGTTTAATGGCCGCTCAGAACATAAAGCAGCAGATTTGTCAGGCTAACAATGCAGGATCAAAAGGCTAATTAACTTCAACAGCACTGACATAATTATTTAGCCAAATCACAGGATTGCTGGGAGCTGATAAGGAGTTGGCTCTCGGTGTGACGGCGCTGCTTCAGCCCCACAATAAAAATATTTCTCTGACTGTCAGTTTGCACCAAACCTCAGGTATTTGCCGGCTGCTCCTTCTGTGTCAGATGGAAATAAATCATTAGGGTTCGGCCTGAGTAATGGGCCTGTGCCAGAATGGTCTAGTTCAACTGCATCTCACCTGCGCTGGAGCTACAAGGGGCCCTATATAGTAAGGGGGGGGGCTACAAGGGGCCCCATATAGTAAGGGGGGGAGCTACAAGGGGCCCCATATAGTAAGGGGGGGGAGATACAAGGGGCCCCATATAGTAAGGGGGGGGAGATACAAGGGGCCCCATATAGTAAGGGGGGGGCTACAAGGGGCCCCATATAGTAAGGGGGGGAGCTACAAGGGGCCCCATATAGTAAGGGGGGGGAGATACAAGGGGCCCTATATAGTAAGGGGGGGGAGCTACAAGGGGCCCCATATAGTAAGGGGGGGAGCTACAAGGGGCCCCATATAGTAAGGGAGGAGCTACAAGGGGCCCCATATAGTAAGGGAGGAGCTAAAAGGGGCCCCATATAGTAAGGGAGGAGCTAAAATGGGCCCCATATAGTAAGGGTAGAGCTACAAGGGGCCCCATAGAGTAAGGGGGGGGCTACAAGGGGCCCCATAGAGTAAGGGGGGAGCTAAAAGGGGCCTCATATAATAAGGGGGGAGCTACAAGGGGCCCCATATAGTAAGGGAGGAGCTAAAAGGGGCCCCATATAATAAGGGGGGAGCTACAAGGGGCCCCATAGAGTAAGGGGGGAGCTACAAGGGGCCCCATAGAGTAAGGGGGGAGCTACAAGGGGCCCCATAGAGTAAGGGGGGAGCTACAAGGGGCCCCATAGAGTAAGGGGGGAGCTACAAGGGGATCAATATAGTAAGGGAGGAGCTACAGGGTGCCCCATATAGTAAGGGGGGAGCTACAAGGGGCCCCATAGAGTAAGGGGGGAGCTACAAGGGGCCCCATAGAGTAAGGGGGGCTACAAGGGGCCCCATAGAGTAAGGGGGGAGCTACAAGGGGCCCCATATAGAAAGGGGTGAGCTAGAAGGGGCCCAATATAGTAAGGAGGAGCTACTAGGGGCCCCATAGAGTAAGGGGGAGCTACAAGGGGCCCCATATAGTAAGAGGGGAACTATGTGTTGCCTTGGTTCTTAGGGCCACCATCAGAAATAATGAACAATAAATATTCTGGGCCCCTGTGACCAGCACAGCAGAGTGGGCCCTGTATAGACACTGGCAGCACATGAGCAGGGGGGCCCCAGTGGCTCCTGCTGTAATACAATGGACTCTGAGACCCACCAGGGCAATCTAGAGTAAAACGAGAGAAAGAAAGTGCTTGAGATAGAAGGAAAAATACTGCACAGGAACTGACGAGCATAACTACTCTACTACTGAGCTTGGGCAATCATGGACATGACATTTCATACAGACAAATACTCCTAAAGTTTCCGGTGCATCACATTTCACCTCTTTGGGTAGCAGTTTAGGCAACGGAGATACTTTCTCTCCCCTTTAATGCCCAACATCCTGATACCCCATGACCCCAGTTGGGTCA
Source organism: Xenopus tropicalis (assembly GCF_000004195.4). Lineage (NCBI taxonomy): Eukaryota > Metazoa > Chordata > Amphibia > Anura > Pipidae > Xenopus > Xenopus tropicalis. The sequence goes on from NC_030686.2 coordinate 48,701,247, forward strand.
TATTCTGTGCCATGATTCTTACATCCTACCCTGGACAGATCTTTAAATCCAGATGCAGAAAGTTCTCCAACAGAGAAACCAACTGAGAGCAACGAGGAATGAATAGCTATGGGGTTAAGTAATGTCCGATAGACCTAAATATTGACCTTTGGTGAATAAGAAATACTCCAGTAAGTGGGTGGTGTCTACGGCAACTTTGCTTCTGCTTCTTTGTTGACCCTGTAAATAGTCTCTTGATTTTCCTGAAATAGAATGCGCTTGTCTGGTTCTCTCCGCGCGGCACATTTAACATTGGGCACCGTGCCACGCTGTGTCCCTCAGAGAACCCGCTTTCTGCTTCTGTACACTTATTTCTTCTGCGCCCTGCATTATTTATGGCTGGTAATGAGAGAAGGGAAAGTTATGGAAGGTTTCTCCGCTTCTACTAGGAAGGCAAAGTCATTGGAGTCAGGAACCTTCCAGTAATCCAAATTATGTCATTGGCAGTTCCGGCGCCGTTTGGCACGGCACAAATCAGTTCCCTCGTTTTGATTAAGAAATCTTATTTTAGAAAAGTTCTGTTTTGAATTTCACCCAAAAATTATTGTCCAAAAATAGGAGTTAATGATGCGGAAAATACTGTTCGTTCTTTCGCCAGATGAATCCAAGTCTCGCACAGGCTCATTCGCTGAACCAATTAAATCTTACGGAGGCTTTAATTGAGCCGGCAATAAAAATCCCCTTCCATTCTTCCGATTTATTATCAGGATGTGGGGGGAACCATTAAACAAATTAGAATAATCCATTACACTTTCTGTGTTGTTCGTGCCGATTTCATGACTAATTTTACAAGTTTTATTCCTGCTTAATTAGTTCCCAGAAAGAGAAGAACCACGGCCTCTCTGTGACGCTTCCCATCCAGCCATAATGTGCCCTATTCTCGCGCGTCAGCTTCTAGCAATACATTAAGTTTAAGGTCAATTATGTTATTAATGTAGAGATTTAAGCTCCTCCACCTAGAGATTCAGGGTGTCTAGGGCCAAATCCTTCCAAGCCATTAGTGATGCACTGAATCCAGGATTCGATTCGGTATTCGGACAAGATTTAAGGTCCCCATACACTGGCAGATCCGCTCACTTGGCGATGTCGCCAAACGAGCGGATCTTCTCCCGATATCCCCACCTACGGGTGGGCGATATCTGGAGAATCCAGGGTAATTTGATCGTTTGGCCCTGGGGCCAAACAATCAAATTATAATGACGGGTATAGGTAAAGTCGGTCTGGGGACCGTATCAACGAGCCGTTGCGGTCCCCGATCCGACTAGATTTTCTAACCTGGGCGATTGGGATCTGCCTGATTTCAGGCCAGATATCGGTCGGGCAGGCCCGTCGCTAGTGCCCCTACATGGGTTGATAAGCTGCCGAATCTGTCCGATATCGGCAGCTAGAATCGGCCCGTGTATGGGGACCTTTAGCCTTCTTCAGCGGGATTGGGACTTGCCCGAATGCATGCCTCTAGTTGAACTAAATCCAAATCTTAAAAAATCACTAGACTTTTTGTTGTCTTTAACCGTTCCTTATAGTAATCTACATAGCAAATTAGGATTTGGATTCCGTTCAGTATTCGGCCGAATCTTTTGCAAAGGATTCGGGTTTCCTCCGCGTCCCAAAATAGTGGATTCGGTGCATCCCTACAAACCTTACAGTAAATTGCTCCTGCCCAGGGGTGGAACTAGGTGTAGGCAGAAGGTACATGTACCTGGGGCACAACAGCAGGGGCAATGGATACATGCACATTCCATCTTCTACCCCTTTGGAAATGGGGCAGGACTGAGACAATTGGATGCTGGAGGTAATGGTCCCCATACACAGGCCGATCCACTCGCTTGGCGATGTTGCCAAGCGAGCGGATCTTCTCCCAATATCCCCACCTACGGGTGGGCGATATCGGGAGAATCCAGGATAATTCGATCATTTGGCCCTGGGGTATAGGATGGGTGTAGGAAAACGAGCCGATGCAGTCCCCGATCCGATTAGGTTTTTTAACCTGCCCGATTGATATCTGCCTGATTTCAGGCCAGATATCGGTCAGGCTGGCCCGTCGGTAGTGCCCATACACGGGCCGATTAACTGCAAAATCTGTCTAAGGGACCAATATCAGCAGCTAGAATCGGGCCATGTATGGGGACCTTAAGCCAGACCAGTATAAGGAGTGAGGGCATTTTGCACACAAGAAGGGGTGTGTGGGGTGGAGGTGGGTCTTGCCCATTCCCCCTGCCCATCACCTTTCAGAAGGGGGCTAACGGCTTGCCTTGGGCCCCCTAGCAACTTGGCCCGGCACTGCTCCTGTCTCACACTGTCTGTTATCCCTCCATACGAGACATTTGGAAAAGTTGCTTTACTATTTGAAATAGTATCCAGTCATGATAGTGTGGTGCTCCCTCCCTAGGTAATTTATACAATTTATATTTAGGGAAAATACATTTAATATGTGGTAAAACATAATTACACTCAGTCATTTTTAGCTTTATATTAAAGAATAATCAAAGCCTAAAAATACTGTATTTTATGTACTGTACTTACTGTACCAGCTCTATCGCAGTAATGATCCAGTTGCCCCCAGCAGCTCCCCATCTTGGACCTTGTTAGGCCATCTTGTGTGTGTCAGTGACACTGCACGTGCTCAGTGGGCTCTGGGAAGCTACGCTATACTGTGAGTGGGTCCCTAAGTGCAGGTAAGTGATAGCAGCAGCCCAGAACATATTCTGGGAATTAGCCCAAAGGAAGATGGGGGCTACTGGGGTGTCGTTGGGGGCACGGATCTTCCCTGCTAAAGGGCAGTGGGCACCTTGGGTCTTTAAATGAGGGGTCTACTACTTAGTCTGAACCCTAGGTCCTTCATCCATTCTAGCTCTCCCCATTATTAAACTTCCATCCTATAACAATTAGGGGAAAGAACTGGTTGGGCCCCATCAGTTTCCCAGTGGATGACCAGGGAATGCAATCATGGGGGGTTCTCCTAGTGCCGTAGACTTGCTGGAGACAGCAGCTCATGTGTTGGGAAACCAAGCTGCCCTAATGAAGTGATCGGATCCGTCCATTGTGAATCCTGATATTGCCCCCCCCCCACCTTCCCTGGGAATGAACGGAAGCAGCATAAGCGCAGGAGACACACTGCTATTTTATATTAAAGAGCTTTATTTTCCTGCAATTCGAGCGTGGAAGTGAAGGCAAGCTTGGCAGCGAGCTCCCTGGCCTGGGAATTCTTCTGGTTTCAACACCGAGGCCTACCTGCCTCTTTATGGCAAGATCGCTGGACCCCAGGGGAGACTTCACTACAGGAGAACACAAGTGAGCTCACTCCCCGTCACGCACGCTTACTGTATCCATGGCGATCACTTTACAATTCAAAGTGACTTTTGGACTCGGAGTCCTGTACCGGCCTCTTTAATTCTGCTACACAAATGCCCTGTGTTGCTCTTGGCACCAGCGATCCCTATGACATAAGAGCCGACTCCACGCGGAGAGTCATTTATGGCATTTCTGTCTGTCCCAGTGGCCACTTCACTCTTCTGGCATTTCTGTCCCCAGTTATGGGCTAAGGGGGCCCAGCCTGAAGGCCAGTTAGGGGGGGATTTGGGGTGAGTGCTTATTTGTGCCCTGGGTACCCCTGGAACTATAGCAGGGTGACTGTTACCCCAATGTTTCTATATATCTGTAACCTTGTTATGGGCTAAGGGGGCCCAGCCTGAAGGCCAGTTAGGGGGGGATTTGGGGTGAGTGCTTATTTGTGCCCTGGGTACCCCTGGAACTATAGCGGGGTGACTGTTACCCCAATGTTTCTATATATCTGTAACCTTGTTATGGGCTAAGGGGGCCCAGCCTGAAGGCCAGTTAGGGGGGGATTTGGGGTGAGTGCTTATTTGTGCCCTGGGTACCCCTGGAACTATAGCGGGGTGACTATTACCCCAATGTTTCTATATATCTGTAACCTTGTTATGGGCTAAGGGGGCCCAGCCTGAAGGCCAGTTAGGGGGGGATTTGGGGTGAGTGCTTATTTGTGCCCTGGGTACCCCTGGAACTATAGCAGGGTGACTGTTACCCCAATGTTTCTATATATCTGTATCCTTGTTATGGGCTAAGGGGGCCCAGCCTGAAGGCCAGTTAGGGGGGATTTGGGGTGAGTGCTTATTTGTGCCCTGGGTACCCCTGGAATTATAGCGGGGTGACTGTTACCCCAATGTTTCTATATATCTGTATCCTTGTTATGGGCTAAGGGGGCCCAGCCTGAAGACCAGTTAGGGGGGGATTTGGGGTGAGTGCTTATTTGTGCCCTGGGTACCCCTGGAATTATAGCAGGGTGACTGTTACCCCAATCCTGTGCTGTCAGTTTCCTTGGTAACATTTCCCATTCTCTTGCTGTTTCTGATGAAATGACAGTTGCAGTTATTTGGAGATCAGGATTCATTGGGCGGCTAACAGATCTCCCGCGTTAGTTTCTCTAATAAACAAGATGCCGTTACGAGGGAAGAGATTAGCATAATGCGCCCCAAATGTTGCTGATGAAAATAAAGTGCCGGCGGGGAGGGATACGGAGGCAGAAGGCAGAGCGCAATCTCCTGTATGTGAGTAGTTAGGCAGGAAGGATTTGCCAGAGCAGCACTTCATCTTGATGTGCCATTTGCTTGAATTGCCCGTCAGTGAATAAATATTTCAGCACCTATTTCCTCTGTACAATTTCACTAACAACCCATGATGCGTGCGGGAAGGTTTTAACTCCGACAAAATGTGCATCTTTTATTCAGCGCCCGGCGTTCCCGGGACTAAATGGCTTTCTCATTATCTTGTCCCCCCGGCGTAATGCTCAGGGAAACCATATGAAATGCCATTATACAGTAATGTCGCCCCCACAATCATATTAGTAAACACCGCGGCTCTTACATATTGTGTGTAATGCGCCCTGACAGTTACGGCACAGAGAATACGGGGGGAGACCCCCCAAAATAACCTGTGGGGATAAAGCAGCTATATATCTGTGTAAAATGGATCTTCCCCAATGTGTGTGTGTGTTGGGTTTATTTAATGGTTAAATGATTCCCTTTTCTCTGTAATAATAAAACAGTACCTGTACTTGATCCCAACTAAGATATAATTACCCCTTATTGGGGCAGAACAGCCCTATTGGGTTTATTTAATGGTTAAATGATTCCCTTTTCTCTGTAATAATAAAACAGTACCTGTACTTGATCCCAACTAAGATATAATTACCCCTTATTGGGGCAGAACAGCCCTATTGGGTTTATTTCATGGTTAAATGATTCCCTTTTCTCTGTAATAATAAAACAGTACCTGTACTTGATCCCAACTAAGATATAATTACCCCTTATTGGGGGCAGAACAGCCCTATTGGGTTTATTTAATGGTTAAATGATTCCCTTTTCTCTGTAATAATAAAACAGTATCTGTACTTGATCCCAACTAAGATATAATTACCCCTTATTGGGGGCAGAACAGCCCTATTGGGTTTATTTAATGGTTAAATGATTCCCTTTTCTCTGTAATAATAAAACAGTACCTGTACTTGATCCCAACTAAGATATAATTACCCCTTATTGGGGGCAGAACAGCCCTATTGGGTTTATTTAATGGTTAAATGATTCCCTTTTCTCTGTAATAATAAAACAGTACCTGTACTTGATCCCAACTAAGATATAATTACCCCTTATTGGGGGCAGAACAGCCCTATTGGGTTTATTTCATGGTTAAATGATTCCCTTTTCTCTGTAATAATAAAACAGTACCTCTACTTGATCCCAACTAAGATATAATTACCCCTTATTGGGGCAGAACAGCCCTATTGGGTTTATTTAATGGTTAAATGATTCCCTTTTCTCTGTAATAATAAAACAGTACCTGTACTTGATCCCAACTAAGATATAATTACCCCTTATTGGGGCAGAACAGCCCTATTGGGTTTATTTAATGGTTAAATGATTCCCTTTTCTCTGTAATAATAAAACAGTACCTGTACTTGATCCCAACTAAGATATAATTACCCCTTATTGGGGCAGAACAGCCCTATTGGGTTTATTTAATGGTTAAATGATTCCCTTTTCTCTGTAATAATAAAACAGTACCTGTACTTGATCCCAACTAAGATATAATTACCCCTTATTGGGGGCAGAACAGCCCTATTGGGTTTATTTAATGGTTAAATGATTCCCTTTTCTCTGTAATAATAAAACAGTACCTGTACTTGATCCCAACTAAGATATAATTACCCCTTATTGGGGGCAGAACTTTCATAGAAACTTACATATAAACTCCACTGATGAACTACTACAGACTGGTTATTGGGCCCCACAGCAACATCATCGGGCCCCTACGCTTCCGCAATTTGCACAACTAATGCGAAAACGTACGGAACTTCAATATCAAGCAATGACAGCGCAGAGTAGGGGCAGGTAGGTGGGAAGGGGTTAAACTTAGGGCAAACCCCACTGACCCCAATACACTGACTAATTAACCAATGGAACTCTTTATATGACCTGCTTATTATAGAGTAACATCAGCTGTTTATATTGCGCACACAAGGGGCGTGGCCAACATTTTGGTACTTGGGGGGCCCCCATATAAACAACTCATGCTGGGCCCCAAAGTTTCCCGATATGTTGGATTAACTGCATATTTGTGCTTATTCCGTGATTGACAGCATCAACCTCAGGCTGTAGTGAAGCAGTGCTCCCCCTAGTGGGCACATTGTCAGGAATAAACATTTGCCCTTCCTTCCCAAGCAGAAAGAATGGCCCTTCCTCAGGCCTAACGGTACCGAGCTGATACCTAGAACCGGCTGATGTGATATCCGTTTCAGAGGCAGAAAACAGAGCATTTGAGGGATCAGCAGGTACTTAGGGGTCAGACACCCCTCTTTCTTCAAGCTACCGGCCCAGGAATAGTGGGATAGTATGGGTGCAGCCATACATAGAAATATATCCAGTGCAATACAATCTGCATTAGTGAGTAACTGTTTTCCAGAGAGCCATAAATAAAGCTGAATGCAGGGAGGGTTGGGACCTGCCCCCGGGGTATTCATCATGTCAGGGTATTTAAAATGCTTTATGAGCTCCCTGCAGTGTCTATGGGAAAGGCTTCAGGAGAAAATGTCTGCTAAGTACAGACCGGTCAGACCCCCATCTCTCACTTAGTCCTTATGGGCCGAGGTTCTGTCCCTTGTGGGTAATTCTGTAAGTGGTTCTGCGTGTAACTTGTACAAGGAAAAAGAGACAAACTGCCTTAATGTGCTCTAATAGTGCTCAGGAAATTATGGGTGCGGGTCAGGGTATTTTAGTACAACGGGTCGGGCTGGGTGCGACTGGGTTCTACTCAGTTCCGTTAGCAATGTGCTCATCATTAGAATCTAAGTTTAAAGGGGATATAATCCCAAAGTGGATGTAAACTTTCTCAGAGTGCTGCTGTTTTAGTGGTTTCTGAGATATTAGTGATTTTAGGCTGCTGATACTAGACTTTTGGTTCAGTAGCAGTGGCGTAACTACAAAACAGCTGACCCCAAAGTCACAAGAGGGGAGTGAAGGGACTGTGAGTTTGCTGCCCGTGGTGCCAGGAGGCCAATTGGTCATGGTTATGAAGGGTGGGGGCAAGGGTGAACGTAGGCCCCCTATATTTTGTGTGTGGGGGGGGTTGCTTGTAGTTATACTACTGCTCAGTATCTCTCAGGGAGCCTAAAGTAAGCCAAGAAGGCAGCTGACTCCCAGAGAGACACTCTGACTCTAAGAGATCCTCGGCTGAATGCCTGTTAATTGCAGCCTAAAACTGCCAATATCTTAGAAACTAAAACACTAAAAACAGAAAATGTTAAAACTCGTTAGCAGAACACCCATTAGGGCAACATACGTGGGCTGCAAACTGTCCGGTAATGTTTAGCCTGCCACAAGCAGTCGGCTACAGGTCCTGTATCCCAGGCAATCTCTTACTGAAATGGTATCCCAAGGGCAAGCCTTGACCCCCTGAACCATTTTATTCTAATTGAACCCGGATAACACTTGGCTGCAGAGCTAGCTATCTAAGATATCGCATTGGGATACCTCTGGCTACTCCTGTCCAACAATCGGCGCATTTCTAGTCAATCTAATTCCCTCGGTAGCCGACGACTCTTTCCCAGGTGTCAAAGCCTACAACTCCCAGCATCCTCTGAAACATCTGCTTGGGTTATAACAGTCTGGATTCACAGGGTTAATGGTTCTCTCACTCCCTTGTGGTTCTTCAGTTCTCATTTCATGGCCGGTTTGCTCCGTGAGCTGATTAATGGCATAATTATGATCCTTGTTGGATTAACATGAAGCAATTCCCCTTAGTGATACGCACGGTGCTGAGCGTTGGGGGTAAATAAACTCCTCTCACTTATTTATGAAGTCAGCGGCCCGGCGCACACGCTCAGTGCAGCCCTGATTATTTATTTACGCCTTTCCCCAGGGTGCGTGTATTTGTACTTTCTTTGTACTCAAAGCATCTGTCTGATTTCATTACCAGCGCCGCGGTCATATGTAGAGCGGGCAGTCAGGGGAGATGTCTCTCTGCCCTCGAAATATCTATAGAGATCATTGGTGGGGGGAAATAGGGGCTTCTGATTGGTTATATGGCAGAATTAACTGTGCTGATGGTGCAGCAAGAACAGCTCTTGGTCTTAGGTGGTGGTATTTTGGGTGCAATTCACAACAGGGTCAGACTGGGGGGGGGGTGAAGGGCCCACCAGGGCTTCAACCCCAGGGGCCCTGCAGGTGCCCCCGCCAGCTATGTCCCCTAATTCCCTCCTCCACCCCCCTCGCAGGGGCCTTCCTGACCCCCCTTGCAGGGCCCCCCAACCAAGGGCCTCCCCCGAACTTGTGTAATTTAACGCATCAGGGGAAGAGCGGTCGGGCAGGGGGAGCGCAGGTAAGGGTAACTGCAAGCATGGGGGGGGGTGCAGTTGTGGTTGGTGCAATTGGGGTCAGTGCATTAAATGTATTCTGATGCTAATTGGAAGTAATTGCTCGTTTTCTTTAACCACAAGTGCACCAGGCATATTGGCATAGCCCACGTATGGAACCCTAGAGCTACAGCCACCTTTGGGTTCCCCTGTGTCAGTAGGCACCAGGGTCGGACTGGGGTGTGCAGGGACCACCGGGGCTTAGGGCTACCACCTCAGGGCCCCCGTCCTCCAGTGCTAGATTGAACAAAGAAAGTCCGACAACCACTGATCTAGTTGTTGATACATAGAGTACAGCAAACTGTTGAACCCATCTAAAAAGTGTACAAGCTGCTACTCAGCTAGTTAGAAATGCTACTGGTTTTGGTGCCATGAGGGAAAACTTTGGTTAGGTCATATATAGAAATATCTACAAAACATCCTAGCTTATTACTTTTTTTTTTAGAAATGGTCTTTGGCTGTGATGTCTAGCACAAAAGATTGGCTTGGTTGACAAAAAACCTCTTGGTTTGGATGCCATGTCTATAAAACCCTCTTGGTTAGGAGGCCATGTCTATAAACCCTCTTGGTTAGGATGCCATGTCTATAAAATCCTCTTGGTTAGGAGGCCATGTCTATAAAACCCTCTTGGTTATGATGCCATGTCTATAAAACCTCTTGGTTAGGATGTCATGTCTATAAAACCCTCATGGTTATGATGCCATGTCTATAAAACCTCTTGGTTAGGATGCCATGTCTATAAAACCCTCTTGGTTAGGAGGCCATGTCTATAAACCCTCTTGGTTAGGATGCCATGTCTATAAAACCCTCTTGGTTAGGAGGCCATGTCTATAAAACCCTCTTGGTTAGGAGGCCATGTCTATAAACCCTCTTGGTTAGGATGCCATGTCTATAAACCCTCTTGGTTAGGAGGACATGTCTATAAAACCCTCTTGGTTAGGAGGCCATGTCTATAAACCCTCTTGGTTAGGATGCCATGTCTATAAAATCCTCTTGGTTAGGAGGCCATGTCTATAAACCCTCTTGGTTAAGAGGACATGTCTATAAAACCTCTTGGTTAGGATGCCATGTCTATAAAACCCTCTTGGTTAGGATGCCATGTCTATAAAATCCTCTTGGTTTGGATGCCATGTCTATAAAACCCTCTTGGTTAGGATGCCATGTCTATAAAACTCTCTTGATTAGGATGTCATGTCTATAAAACCCTCATGGTTATGATGCCATGTCTATAAAACCTCTTGGTTTGGATGCCATGTCTATAAAACCTCTTGGTTAGGATGTCATGTCTATAAAACCCTCATGGTTATGATGCCATGTCTATAAAACCTCTTGGTTAGGATGCCATGTCTATAAAACCTCTTGGTTAGGATGCCATGTCTATAAAACCTCTTGATTAGGATGCCATGTCTATAAAACCTCTTGGTTAGGATGCCATGTCTATAAAACCTCTTGGTTAGGATGCCATGTCTATAAAACCTCTTGGTTAGGATGCCATGTCTATAAACCCTCTTGGTTTGGATGCCATGTCTATAAACCCTCTTGGTTAGGATGCCATGTCTATAAACCCTCTTGGTTTGGATGCCATGTCTATAAACCCTCTTGGTTAGGATGCCATGTCTATAAAATCCTCTTGGTTTGGATGCCATGTCTATAAAACCCTCTTGGTTAGGATGCCATGTCTATAAAACTCTCTTGATTAGGATGTCATGTCTATAAAACCCTCATGGTTATGATGCCATGTCTATAAAACCTCTTGGTTTGGATGCCATGTCTATAAAACCTCTTGGTTAGGATGTCATGTCTATAAAACCCTCATGGTTATGATGCCATGTCTATAAAACCTCTTGGTTAGGATGCCATGTCTATAAAACCTCTTGGTTAGGATGCCATGTCTATAAAACCTCTTGGTTAGGATGCCATGTCTATAAAACCTCTTGGTTAGGATGCCATGTCTATAAAACCTCTTGGTTAGGATGCCATGTCTATAAAACCTCTTGGTTAGGATGCCATGTCTATAAACCCTCTTGGTTTGGATGCCATGTCTATAAACCCTCTTGGTTAGGATGCCATGTCTATAAAACCTCTTGGTTTGGATGCCTTGTCTATAAAACCCTCTTTATTAGGAGGCCATGTCTATAAACCCTCTTGGTTAGGATGCCATGTCTATAAACCTATACACATAGCTAAGCTGCGGGTAATAAGGGGCAGAGCCAGTCAAATTGCCCTCTGTTTACACAAACAGCCTTTGATGCAAACATAGGAAATCACCTTCGGCACGAGGAATCCTTAAACCGCCCTCAGGGACAGAGACCTTCTGCTCTGCACGGGGCCCCTGGGTCCTGGTGTTTAGACTGTGGACACAGTGTATCCATCAGCAGAGCCTGGCGTTACAGAGGCCATGTGAATAGGTCCTTTCATCGGCTGACAGTTACTATTAGCGCAAGCAAGGATGCCAGTTAGGCTTTCCCCAGTCAACAGCCAGTTTCCCGGCCTCTTGTGCTTTGTTGAGTTGAGGAAAGCTGAGCAATGGGGCCCGGATTGCTCCCTCCCTCCCAGGTTCTGTCCGGCTCTTTTCTAGACATGAAATGTCTCACCTTATACCCAAGATGTGGCACTTGGTCCGCTCCAGACTATACAATGATTTCATGCACTTCTGGTTCAGTAGTGACCCCCGGCTAGAAGTGTAAGGCAATATCCACAAGGAGGTTTCCTTGAAGCAAAGATGTCAATACCTAGGGGTCCATGTTTAATGAATAGAGCTGGATTTAGTCATCATTTCTGTATGTTTGTGCATATGTCAGGCTCAGTTGCCCTTAAAAGACTGCAGGACCAATGTAAGGTAAGCATGGTCAGATGGGGTTAGCAGCTTAGGGGTCCCCAGGGGTGGTCAACTCTCATATGTAAAAGGCTTTGGAGAGCCACAAGCATGAATAAAGTTCCCAGGGCGGGGGGGCCTAATAAGGGCTGCTAGTGGCTATTTGAAAGCCCCATTTGCACCATCAGCCTTCAGGGGGCGGTGTTTGGCAGGACCCTTGAGGGGGCATTTATGTGCAGGGCAGGGGGCACAGTGCATACAAATAGGTTTATCATGTGATAAATGGGTGCAATCTGCTACCCAGCATGGAGACCTGTTGCCTCCCATGAATACAGTGGTATCTGCATCCAGCAGCTCAGTATTCATCAGGGGTGGTTACCAGGAGAGATTTAGGCCTCACACTCCCATTACTTAGGTACCACCCTATGTTGGATCGTAAGGAAGGGGCTGCCTTGTGGGTAGAAGTGCTCTTTGAATGAGAACTAAGGGGCTCACTTTTGCACCTCTTACTTCCCTGGTGTTTCTGTCTGGGGTCTACGTATCCTAAACTTGCCTCCAAGCCAGGGATTCAAACACGAGTGTTTCCTTTGAGGCTACTGGTTGGGGACCAATGACCTAGATCACAAGACTTGGGTACCCTCTTCCATGTGCCAGATTGCCATGGTAGTCTTGGGGTCTCAGACAGTGCCCCCTACAGCTGGGCCCTGTACCATGTAGCTAACTCTGGCTAGGAACTAGATACTGTATGTGCTATATCAAAATGTTGCACCTCCCCACCAGGGTTACCACCTACCCAGTTCTGACCCAGACAGCCCAGTTTTTGGGAGCACTGTCTGGGACTTTATTAGATTGATGTGGCATTTGGTCATAACCCCACTCTTGATGTCATCAACCATGCTCCTGACATCACCTATCCTCATGATGTCACCGCCTCCCACCCGGGTTTCCTACACTCTGAAGGTGGCAAAAAGTGATGTGCAGGTTGGACCCAAACCCGCGGGTTTGGGCCAACATGGCTCCTCCTGATGCCCTTCCCGCCTGAGACCTAACTGTGCCCCTCTTCCATCTTTGGCACCATTATATAGATGGGTGCCTTTCTTGTCCCCTCCATGACATCAGAGGTGGGGGTGGGTTTGGGCACAGGTATATAAATGGGCTAAGCTCAGAAGGCTGGGTCGGGTGGAAGCATGGTTGGACTGGGGCACCGGGAAAACCCAGTGGACCCCGGTGGCCCAGACCCGACCCTTGCTGGCACTCCCGTGGCTGACAGTGTTTCTCCACTGATGTGTTAAATTTACCACAGGCCTGGGGTGCACCTCCCCACTAGGGTTGCCACCTTCCCAGTTCTGACCCAGACAGCCCAGTTTTCGGGAGGGCTGTCCGGGTCAAACTCCCTGTCTGGTTTTGGAAATTAGGAAAACCAGGCAGGACTTTATTAGATTGATGTGGCGATTGGTCATAACCCCACTCTTGACATCATCAACCATCTGACATCACCCGTTCCCATGATGTCACCGCCTCCCACGCTTCTACACTCTGTAGGTGGCAAAAAGTGATGAGCGAATCCACGGGTTGGGGCCACCATGGCTCTTCCTGATGCCCTTCCCGCCTGAGATCTAACTGTGCCCCTCTTCCATCTTTGGCACCATCTTTATATAGATGGGTGCCTTCCTTGCCCCCTCCATGACATCAGAGGCGGGGGGGTTGGGCACAGGTATATAAATGGGCACAGCTCAGAAGGGTCGGACTGGGCTGTCGGGACACCGGGAAAAAACCCAGTGGGCCCCCGGGGGCGTAGACCTGACCCTTGCTGGCACTCCCGTGACCGACAGTGTACCACCCCTGACGCATTCAATTTTAACACACTTAGGGGAGGACGTTGGGGGGGGGGTTAGGGAGGCTCAGTGGGGGACCCTTGGGGATATGCGGGATGCGGTGGGCCCTGCACCCCCCTGTCTGACCCTGGGTGTGAGTAGTTAGACAGCGGGATAGGGTTGGGTAAGGGTTGGGTGGCAACCCTACACTCAGCCCCCCATAAAAACACACTTGCTTGGCACAGCCCTATTCCCAGTACTGCTGGTACCCCCGATAGTCGTTTCATACATTTGTTTCTCGCTCTCCCTGCCCCCCCTCCCCTGTCACAGCTTTATGGAAATTGCTGGGAACTTTATAAATAAACATAAGTGATATTGGGAAGTCCCCCCTGGCACAGAGCGCTCACTAACGGCACCTTTATTGGCAGTTCTCTATGAATGTGCGTTTGAATAACGATGCCTTTCACTCCGGTAATAAATCGCATTTAAAGAAAATACTCAGGTCTTGTAATGCGAAGGGAGCCAACCTTTCTGTTTCACCTACGGAAAAGCTGATTGTGCCGGCATGCATGAAATTGCCTCCGTCCCTGTTTTGTTTTTATTAGCCAGAACGTTAAATGGATAATGTCGCTGTCAGAATAATAATAGAGTCTGTGGTTCCGAGAGCAACATATTGAGTAAAACCAATCACGTACCCCCGAGGGAATGAACTAGCGCCCAGTCCCTACTATCCCCCCCCCCCCGGATCCAATGGCATCACCCATACGACAGCGGCTAATAAATATATTTCCCTGAAAGCAATGAATTAACTGGGCAGCCAATAGGGAATCAATATACTGGATCCATAGTAATAAATACTTCAATTCATTAGCTGCAGTAAATATAATAGTGGCCGAACCTAATGACGGTTTTATGGGACATAACAGACTAACAGTAGCGATGGGCGAATCTGTCCCGTCTCGCTCCAGCGAAAAATTGCAAAAAAATAATTTCAAAATTCAATGGGTGGTTTTTTGGGGCCACTTTTTCCATACCATGTGGCTTAATTGTGGCCATTTGAGTCTATGGGTGTTTTTTCACTAATAAACCTGCCGACCGTATATCCCCTCTTCTTTCCCCCGGATCAGAGCCGCCATTACTGGGGGTACAGCAGTCGGGGGACCCTTGGCAGAGGGGGGACCCAAGATGGAAGTGAAGGTAGGGAAAAGGGTCAGGGGAAGTTTGGTGGATAGTGGGTGGAGTTTAAGCATCATTGGGGAGTGGTTGGGTGGATTATGGGAGTGGTCATACACCTCTGTGTTCTCTCCCCACCTCCCTGTTCAACCAATAAACACTCACTGTAGGCAAAGCTTGGGGGTACTGTAATAAATATTAGTTTTCTACTTGTCTAATATCCTATAACAAACAAAAACAAGCAGGGTCGGACTGGGGGGTGAAGGGCCCACCGGGGCTCCCATCCTAGGGGCCAAGCAGGTGCCCCCAGCCAGGCACATCCCCTAACCCGCCCCACAGGGGCCCCCTAACCCCCCTCGCAGGGCCCCCCACCCGACGTCCTCCCCCGAGTGCGCAAATTTGACACGTCAGGGTAGGAGCGGTCGGGAGGGGGTGCACCAGCAAGGGTCGGGTCTGGGCCGCCGGGGTCCACCGGGATTTTTCCCGGTGTCCCGGCGGCCCAGTCCGACCCTGAAAACAAGTATCTGGCTTCCAACTGGCTTCCATTATCGGCCCTCCACCATGTAGGTCAGATAAATTCCGGCCCTCGGTACCACAGAAGTTGGACAGCACTGGTCTAAGCCTTTCGGATGGGCTGAAAGCCCAAGGTATTCTATTCCATGCTCAGAACCAGGGGCTAGAAGTAGACCCTGCAGTTGCTGGGGGGCCCTAATTATAGACCAATCTTGGCAGAATAGGTCAACCTTAGGGGCCCAAACTAAATTTGTTGTGGGTCCCAGTAACATCTAGTTACCCCACTGCTCAGAATCGTATTTCTGGGCACGAAATCTCTCCGGGTACATGTATGTTGACGTGTGGAAAAGAACATATTAATCTTTATTGGCAGTTTGATTTGTTGTTGGGATCAGTGGGGCAAGTTCCAATATGGTTTCCCAACCCCCAGCGCTCCGTATGGATTTGCGCCATTGGCAGACACGGCGTATTTGTAGCGGACAAAAGAAGACGGTTATTAAGAATGAAAGAATGTTAAAATGTTATGATATCGGCCCATTATGTAGTCATTACACATCAAACGTAATGTTCTCCATAAATGCTCTCAGTACCTGCTTTATGGGCCGGGAATGAAACACACATTGAACCCGCTCGGCTACTCAGGCCGATACCCATCTCTGCGCACATGTGCCATAAATAAGCCCTGGCGCCGCGCCAGCCAAACAGCACTGGTGATCCCGGCAAGATAACGCCTGGGAAGGAACAAAGGGAGGGAAAGGAATTAAACGTGAATTCCGGGACTTGGGAGACCCAGACAGTCTCTCCCCCAACAGGTTACTGTCAGATCTACAGGAGCGCGAGTACATTGTGAGTGCCCGTCCTGTCTCCTGTCAGATCAGATATCTCCCAATCAGATTGTACATTCAGCAGCGGGGGGATGAGATGTGGGATCTCTATGTATAAATCAGATTCTACACTTGGCAAGGAAAAGCCTGAGGCGCCTCCTGTCCCACCAACAACAAACAGGGGCAACCTGGGACACAGAATTACTGATACAGGTATGGGATCCCTTATCCAGAAACTCAGATTCAGATAACAGATCCTACATCCAGTAGCTTGACTATAAAGGAAGTAGACCCCATGGTTGCAGGTGGGCCTGGGGGACCGGGGGGCCCTCTGCTTCCTCTATAGCTTTAGAGAACCCCCCCCTTCCCCATTGTTCTTCTACTTGTGAGCTAGTGGGCAGGTAGGGGGGACATGAGGGGCGGGGTGTTTGGGGAGGGGAACCATACGGATTGGAAAAATGGGAAATTGGGTATAGTGCTTGCCTTACATGCTGGGCCCCTCCAAAGACTTTTTTGCACCATGCCGGGCCCCCCCACAGGGAGTTCGGGGAGGGGAACCATGATAAGTGGACAAGTGGGGTACTGGAGGGACAGATGGGTAGAGCTTGCCTTACATACTGGGCCCCTCCAAAGATTTTTTGCACCATGCCGGGCCCCTCTGTGTGGTGTTTGGGGAGGGGAACCATGAGGAGTGGACAAGTGGGGTACTGGAGGGGAAAATGGGTAGTACTTTACCCCCCCAAAGATTTTTTAGCACCATGGCGGGGCTCCCCCTTGGGGCGTTTGGGGAGGGGAACCATGATAAGCGTACAAGTGGGGTACTGGGGGGGCAGATGGGTAGTACTTGCCTTACATGCTGGGCCCCTCCAGGGATTATTTTGCACCATGCCGGGGTTGTTATGATGCTTACAAGTTTGTAGATTGTAAGCTCTTTTGGGCAGGGCTCCCTTCACCTCCTGTATCGGTTACTGATTGCTTTATATGTTACTCCTTGTAGAGTGTAAGCTCTTTTGGGCAGGGCTCTCTTCCCCTCTTGTATCGGTTACTGATTGCTTTATATGTTACTCCTTGTAGAGTGTAAGCTCTTTTGGGCAGGGCTCCCTTCCCCTCCTGTATCGGTTACTGATTGCTTTATATGTTACTCCTTGTAGAGTGTAAGCTCTTTTGGGCAGGGCTTTCTTCCCCTCCTGTATCGGTTACTGATTGCTTTATATGTTACTCCTTGTAGAGTGTAAGCTCTTTTGGGCAGGGCTCTCTTCCCCTCCTGTATCGGTTACTGATTGCTTTATATGTTACTCCTTGTAGAGTGTAAGCTCTTTTGGGCAGGGCTCCCTTCCCCTCCTGTATCGGTTACTGATTGCTTTATATGTTACTCCTTGTAGAGTGTAAGCTCTTTTGGGCAGGGCTCCCTTCACCTCTTGTATCGGTTATTGATTGCTTTATATGTTACTCCTTGTAGATTGTAAGCTCTTTTGGGCAGGGCTCCCTTCACCTCTTGTATCGGTTATTGGTTGCTTTATATGTTACTCCTTGTAGAGTGTAAGCTCTTTTGGGCAGGGCTCTCTTCCCCTCCTGTATCGGTTACTGATTGCTTTATATGTTACTCCTTGTAGAGTGTAAGCTCTTTTGGGCAGGGCTCCCTTCACCTCTTGTATCGGTTATTGATTGCTTTATATGTTACTCCTTGTAGATTGTAAGCTCTTTTGGGCAGGGCTCCCTTCACCTCTTGTATCGGTTATTGGTTGCTTTATATGTTACTCCTTGTAGAGTGTAAGCTCTTTTGGGCAGGGCTCCCTTCCCCTCCTGTATCGGTTACTGATTGCTTTATATGTTACTCCTTGTAGAGTGTAAGCTCTTTTGGGCAGGGCTCCCTTCACCTCTTGTATCGGTTATTGATTGCTTTATATGTTACTCCTTGTAGATTGTAAGCTCTTTTGGGCAGGGCTCCCTTCACCTCTTGTATCGGTTATTGGTTGCTTTATATGTTACTCCTTGTAGAGTGTAAGCTCTTTTGGGCAGGGCTCCCTTCACCTCCTGTATCGGTTACTGATTGCTTTATATGTTACTCCTTGTAGAGTGTAAGCTCTTTTGGGCAGGGCTCCCTTCCCCTCCTGTATCGGTTACTGATTGCTTTATATGTTACTCCTTGTAGAGTGTAAGCTCTTTTGGGCAGGGCTCTCTTCCCCTCCTGTATCGGTTACTGATTGCTTTATATGTTACTCCTTGTAGAGTGTAAGCTCTTTTGGGCAGGGCTCCCTTCCCCTCCTGTATCGGTTACTGATTGCTTTATATGTTACTCCTTGTAGAGTGTAAGCTCTTTTGGGCAGGGCTCTCTTCCCCTCTTGTATCGGTTACTGATTGCTTTATATGTTACTCCTTGTAGAGTGTAAGCTCTTTTGGGCAGGGCTCCCTTCCCCTCTTGTATCGGTTACTGATTGCTTTATATGTTACTCCTTGTAGAGTGTAAGCTCTTTTGGGCAGGGCTCCCTTCCCCTCCTGTATCGGTTACTGATTGCTTTATATGTTACTCCTTGTAGAGTGTAAGCTCTTTTGGGCAGGGCTCTCTTCACCTCTTGTATCGGTTACTGATTGCTTTATATGTTACTCCTTGTAGAGTGTAAGCTCTTTTGGGCAGGGCTCCCTTCCCCTCCTGTATCGGTTACTGATTGCTTTATATGTTACTCCTTGTAGATTGTAAGCTCTTTTGGGCAGGGCTCCCTTCCCCTCCTGTATCGGTTACTGATTGCTTTATATGTTACTCCTTGTAGAGTGTAAGCTCTTTGGGGCAGGGCTCCCTTCCCCTCCTGTATCGGTTACTGATTGCTTTATATGTTACTCCTTGTAGAGTGTAAGCTCTTTTGGGCAGGTCTCCCTTCACCTCCTGTATCGGTTACTGATTGCTTTATATGTTACTCCTTGTAGAGTGTAAGCTCTTTTGGGCAGGGCTCCCTTCCCCTCCTGTATCGGTTACTGATTGCTTTATATGTTACTCTGTATGCCCAATGTATGAAACCCACTTATTGTACAGCGCTGCGGGATATGTTGGCGCTTTATAAATAAATGTTAATAACACAAGGCACTTTTCATTCTTTTCTATGTTCTAGTTGAGGGATAACAGGACAGAGCTGAAAGGAGATGCTGATTTTATATCAAATCAAGGCACCGGCTGTGTCTCCTTTACTGATCCGGCATCTCCACATTATATTCCCCTTGTTTCCAAGACAGAAATAACGAATGCAATGTTCTATGGAACTATCTTCCTCCCTCTCTGCTCTCGGCCTGTGGAGTTGGGAGGACGGATGACGTTTTGAGGTTTGGGGCGAAACCATGTTTGACATGTCAGGAATGTTACCTCTTCTGACTCCAGATTAAGGCGCAGACAGCGCCCATTCATTCCCGGCCCGTGGGTCTGGTTCTTGTTCCAAGCTGACACCAGCAGGAGATTTGTTAAGACTTCATGCCACGCCGCATTGAGAGCGGAAGGATACGTGAGAAATGGTACCCCAGGAACCAACCACATAACATATTGCTCTAATTAGATTGTAAGCTCTTTAGGGAGGCCATTGTTTACTGGCTTTGTGTGCTTTGTGAATGGATCCGTTCCGCCCTGTGTGTTCTAGATCTCTAGATTCTGTGTATCTCGAGCGAGCCAACTGGGGAGCTCGGAGCGTTTCCCTTCATAACTGAACGTCAGGACAAAATAAACCATCGGGCCAACGATTATTTGTACAGACGACGTTTTTGACGTGTTTGTTGTTTTTTTTTTTTTTACCCCGACCCACAATTTCCCGTCGGCTCCGGATTGTACGACGTTTCCAAATGGTGTCGGAATAGGATGTGGCAGTAGGTTCCGTAGTGCAGGCAAGAGGCGCAACAACAAGCGAAATGTAAATGGCATCGACTGATCTACAGTCTGAATAAAGTGCCCGAAAACGGGGCAATGAAGGGAATAACATACAGTATGTCGGCCTTTCTATTGGTCCGATCATTTGGGCCACAACCAAGCCTGGGCTGGGATTCAAAATAGGCCCTCGTATTCCCAGTATCCAGAGGCACAAACAGCCCCCCCAGTGACTGTCTATGCAGGGGTCCCCAAACTTCTAACCCAAGGGGCCGGATCAAGGGCCCCTCAGACAGTTGGGGGGCCAGACCGCCATCACCAGCGCCCCGCCACCACCACCGTAATCAAACCAGACTGTCCACAACTCCTTCCCCCCCCCCCCCCGGTGTGTCCTACCTGTACCAGTTCCCCCGGTCCATCCTTCATCTCAGCTCCCCTGTGCCGCTCCCCGCTGTGTCCTCTCTCTCCCCTGCCAGGTGGGAGGACGTAGTGGGGGCCGGGTAAATTGCTCTGGGGGGCCGTAGTTTGGGGACCACCGGTCTATGGCATCTTACAGCAGCCCCTCTGGCTGTTGCCAGACCTGGATCTGGCCGCCATGATGCAGAAGAAATGTTCTGCCAGATGGCCATAGTACATAGATATTGGTTGGGTATAGGTAATCATTGGAAACGTGAATACATACATTTTTTTCTGTTCGTGTACGCCCCCCTGAGATTGTCCTGCAATGCCCAGTTGTTGCCCTAATAAACACAACTCAAGCTGAAGATGTGAAGATCTGCCCCCCCCAGGAGATGAATACATGGATCTCACCACCAAGGCTGGAGAGGCCATCGGTCCCATAAACTGGTCCTTGTGTGATCCAGTTCTAAAAGTTCCAGAGTGAGAAGCCAGAGGCCAGAACCGGTAGCTGTTGCCATTAGATCTCCACCAGTACCTCTCTTTGTGCCAATTGGCAGAACAATTAGATCTCCGCCAGTACCTCTCTCTGTGCCAATTGGCAGAACCATTAGATCTCCGCCAGTACCTCTCTCTGTGCCAATTGGCAGAACCATTAGATCTCCGCCAGTACCTCTCTCTGTGCCAATTGGCAGAACCATTAGATCTCCACCAGTACCTCTCTTTGTGCCAATTGGCAGAACCATTAGATCTCCACCAGTACCTCTCTCTGTGCCAATTGGCAGAACCATTAGATCTCCGCCAGTACCTCTCTCTGTGCCAATTGGCAGAACCATTAGATCTCCACCAGTACCTCTCTTTGTGCCAATTGGCAGAACCATTAGATCTCCGCCAGTACCTCTCTCTGTGCCAATTGGCAGAACCATTAGATCTCCGCCAGTACCTCTCTTTGTGCCAATTGGCAGAACCGGTCCCAGCAGCATGCAATAAATGCTTGATGATAAATGCTCATTAAGGCTGGAGGTTGGCGAGTAGAATTGGTGGTTTCTGTCATATGAGCAGCTCATTGGGCCCTTCGACCACATTCCTCTCTCACATTCGCCTGCACTCTAACCATACACTAACACGCACCGTCGGCCGCCGTAACATTTATCTTTATTCTGGCTGCAATAAGCACCGCTCGCTCCAATAAACTCCGCCAAACACCCTGTTCGTTCTTACTGGATTTCTTGTTTTCTTCTTAATGATTTTTAAAGACCCGACATATACAAATATGTGAATTTCAGTGGCCACAGGGCTGTAGATTCATCTTTACACTGACTGCTCCAATGGGGATAGATGATGGCGGTCACCAGTCAATGCTATTTTCCACCCCCTCCCCAAATGGCTTGCACTAAAACACCCATTAGACAGATGCTGTGTGAATTGTACACAAGAGGGGCCTAGCTGGTAAAACACCTGCCAAGGCCAGGGGCAGTATTATAATTTACAAGTTCAGCCCCTAGCGTGCCCCCATAAGCCCCCGATCCTCCCACAACCTGGTCCCCATACACGGGCCGATTCTAGCTGCCGATATGGGTCCCTTAGACAGATTTGGCAGCTTATCGGCCTGTGTAGGGGCACTACCGACGGGACTGCCCGACCGACATCCGGCCTGAAATCGGCCAAATATTGATCGGGCAGGTTAAAAAATCTAGTCAGATCGGGGACCACATTGGCTCGTTGATGCGGCCCCCAAACCAACTTTGCCTATACCCGTCATTCAGGGCCAAACGATCTAATAAGCCTGGAGTCTCCCGATATCGCCCACCCGTAGGTGGGGATATCGGGAGAAGATCCGCTCGCTTGGCGACCTTGCAAAGCGAGCAGATCTGAAGGTGTATGGGGACCTTTACCCTTTCTCTTTCTCCTTCCCAAGCCTCCTTCAGATGTTTGTGACATTGTAGCCCTGCCTCTTTCATCATTGCCCCGCCCACATTACGTCACAGACCGCCCCTTTTGTCGCCGCTCCCCGCTGGCTGGTAAATTTATTCATAAATGTGGCAACCCAATACCCAAGTGCACCTACTGACATAGGGGAACCCTGGAGCTGCCACCACCCTAAAGCTGGAGGTACTTCCAAGCAGGGTCGGACTGGGGGGTGCATCCGCTAACCCCCCCCGCAGGGGCCCCCCTAACCCCCCGCAGGGTCCCCCACTCGACATCCTCCCCTGAACACACATGAATTTAACGCATCAGGGGAGGAAAGGTCGGGCAGAGGGAGCACTGGCAAGGGTCGGGCCTACTAGGGCCTGGGCCTACCGGGATTTTTCCCAGTGTCCCGGCAGCCCAGTCCAACCCTGCTTCTAAGGTTCCAACCATTGGCTGCGTCATTAGGAGGCAATGATCCAGTCCCTGCCCTGCAGTTGTATCCGAATCATAAAAACAATGGATGGCAAGTGCGCCCTGAGAATTTTCGGATCCAGGAAGGCTCTATTGTACTATTGAACCCGCCCTACCGTTGCACCTATGGGTCCCCCCATCGCTAGAGATCTCCTATCTCCGTGCAGAACCATCTGCTGTTTTTGTGCTTTTTCCCAGAAAGCCCTGGGGAATAAAACAATCACCGCTGCCGCTCAGTGCCGTCCCCGCCGCTGTTATGTTTGTATGGATTTGCTCAGAACATCACGTTGCTAAAAGCTACAGGCAACAGGTACCGCTGTAAGGAGACACTGACAATTTGTGCGCATTAAACCACTTTAGCAGCAGCGCTGTGACTAATGGAGCCTCGTTACACCGCGTTCTGCCCATAACGAGGCAATTAAAGTGCTTTTGTTCTGTTCCTCGCAGCGGAAACCCAACATTCCTGCTCGTACAGTAAATGGCCTGACTTACACCTAATTCTGACGCCACGATACAGCATAATGTGGAACTATTTGGCACGCTTCTTTTTAACCTCTCTGTATCGTGACTGATGGTATAAACATGTTTATTAGCCTCCTAAGACATTTAATATACTGTACTGTCACTTTAAAACAAGTCCAAGAGTCCAGGTCATCCATTGGCATCTCCAGTTTAGAGTGCACTCATTGGTCACATTACTCGCTGGAGTCTTAAGGTGCCATACACTGTGAGATCCACTCAGGGATCACCTGTGGGCAGGTTTACACTGCATGTCTTGCCCTGGGGGGGTCCCTTTCCTGTTTCGGCACAATAATGCCCCCAAGTACAGAGTCAGGTCCCTACAGAATAGGTTGCTATGGGGGATGAACCTAAGCTTAACAGCTTGAACCCCTGTGGGATTGATTGGAGCCCAAATGGTGAGCCAGGCCTGTTCCCCAACCTCACTAATGCTCTTTTGGGTCAATGGCAGCAACTCCCAGCATCTAGTGGGAACCTTCCTAGGGTAGTAGGGGCAGTTAAACAGTTCCTACCCATATATATATATATATATACAGATATATAGTACCCCCTATTGTAACATATAGGGATATTATAAGCCCCCGAGGAGTTCCTTATAATATATAGTGAATAAAGTGCCCCCTATTGTAACATATAGGGATATTATAAGCCCCCGAGGAGTTCCTTATAATATATAGTGAATAAAGTGCCCCCTATTGTAACATATAGGGATATTATAAGTCACAGAGGAGTTCCTTATAATATATAGTGAATAAAGTACCCCCTATTGTAACATATAGGGGTATTATAAGCCCCCGAGGGGTTCCTTATAATATATAGTGAATAAAGTACCCCCTATTGTAACATATAGGGATATTATAAGCCACAGAGGAGTTCCTTATAATATATAATGAATAAAGTACCCCCTATTGTAACATATAGGGATATTATAAGCCCCCAAGGAGTTCCTTATAATATATAGTGAATAAAGTGCCCCCTATTGTAACATATAGGGATATTAGAAGTCCCCGAGGAGTTCCTTATAATATATAGTGAATAAAGTGCCCCCTATTGTAACATATAGGGATATTAGAAGTCCCCGAGGAGTTCCTTATAATATATAGTGAATAAAGTGCCCCCTATTGTAACATATAGGGATATTATTAGCCCCCGAGGAGTTCCTTATAATATATAGTGAATAAAGTGCCCCCTATTGTAACATATAGGGATATTATAAGCCCCCGAGGAGTTCCTTATAATATATAGTGAATAAAGTACCCCCTATTGTAACATATAGGGATATTATAAGCCCCTGAGGAGTTCCTTATAATATATAGTGAATAAAGTGCCCCCTATTGTAACATATAGGGATATTATAAGCCCCCGAGGCGTTCCTTATAATATATAGTGAATAAAGTGCCCCCTATTGTAACATATAGGGGTATTAGAAGTCACAGAGGAGTTCCTTATAATATATAGTGAATAAAGTACCCCCTATTGTAACATATAGGGATATTATAAGCCCCTGAGGAGTTCCTTATAATATATAGTGAATAAAGTGCCCCCTATTGTAACATATAGGGATATTATAAGCCCCCGAGGCGTTCCTTATAATATATAGTGAATAAAGTGCCCCCTATTGTAACATATAGGGATATTAGAAGTCACAGAGGAGTTCCTTATAATATATAGTGAATAAAGTGCCCCCTATTGTAACATATAGGGATATTATAAGCCACAGAGGAGTTCCTTATAATATATAATGAATAAAGTGCCCCCTATTGTAACATATAGGGATATTATAAGCCCCCGAGGAGTTCCTTATAATATATAGTGAATAAAGTGCCCCCTATTGTAACATATAGGGATATTAGAAGTCCCCGAGGAGTTCCTTATAATATATAGTGAATAAAGTACCCCCTATTGTAACATATAGGGATATTATAAGCCCCCGAGGAGTTCCTTATAATATATAGTGAATAAAGTGCCCCCTATTGTAACATATAGGGATATTATAAGTCACAGAGGAGTTCCTTATAATATATAGTGAATAAAGTGCCCCCTATTGTAACATATAGGGATATTAGAAGTCACAGAGGAGATCTGTATAAAAGCACAAGGCCTTCTGACTTCTAATATCCTCATGGTTTACAACAGGGGGGACTTTATTTATTATAATATACAAGTTTCAGTGAGTCATGTGACAGAAATGATATCACTAAGCTCCAATTATAACCGATGACATCACTAAGCACCATTTATAAGGATATAATTTACAGTTTGGTCCCATAGGGAAATGAGCAGACTGTATATTATACATATATATATATAAAATGTAAATGGTGGCAGAACATTGCATATAAATAGAGAATATGTTGCCCCGGCTCTCCGGACGCAGCAGATAAAATGCGCCTATTAATGGCGTTTTTACTGCACTCGCATTTCCCTCCCACCTTATTAAATGCGATTCACTCTTTTTATCTGCAGTTCAAGAAAGACAAATATTTATGTTTCAGACAATGTAAAAAAGAGAGAGAAATTTTAAGTGGCTGTAAAAAAAAAGCTGCGATGTGCGTGAAACGGCGGATTCTGACAATAATAATTGGTCGGTTTTCAAAGCAGCCTTAATGGGCGCTGATTTAACTCTTCATGTCGCATTGTGCAGTGCAGTTTTGCGCATTAACCCCGTAACTTGCGTCCGGCGACTCTCCTTGCACTTCCGTATAATTGCAATTAGTGCCGGCGTGACCGCCCCCTCGCCTCCTCTGAAGTAGGGTTGCCGCCTTTTTCTACAAAGTGTATGGGGGGGTGGGTTTACAAGGGGGTGGAGTCAAAATGTGGTCATGACATCATGGGGCGGAGTTAAAAAGTGAAGGGGGCTGAGAGCTATTGTCAAGACTGGGATCAAAAGCATTTAGTAAGTATATAGGTAGGAAAAGGGGCGGGTTTACAAGGGGGTGGAGTCAAAACATAGCCATGACATCATGGGGCGGAGTCAAAAAGTGAAGGGGGCTGAGACCTATTGTCAAGACTGGGATTAAACGTATTTAGTAAGTATATAGGTAGGGAAAGAAGCGAGTTTACAAGGGGGTGGAGTCAAAACGTGGCCATGACATCATGGGGCGGAGTCAAAAAGTGAAGGGGGCTGAGACCTATTGTCAAGACTGGGGTT
This sequence comes from Xenopus tropicalis, assembly GCF_000004195.4. Classification (NCBI taxonomy): domain Eukaryota; kingdom Metazoa; phylum Chordata; class Amphibia; order Anura; family Pipidae; genus Xenopus; species Xenopus tropicalis. The sequence goes on from NC_030686.2 coordinate 48,727,637, forward strand.
AAAAGTATTTAGTAAGTATATAGGTAGGAAAACGGGCGGGATTACAAGGGGGTGGAGTCAAAACATGCCCATGACATCATGGGGCGGAGTCAAAACGTGAAGGGGGCTGAGACCTATTGTCAAGAGTGGGAATAAAAGCCTTTAGTAAGTATATAGGTAGGAAAAGGGGCGGGTCGGGGGCGGATCAGAGGCGGCTGGGGTACTAAATACCATCCAGATGGCAACCCTACATATAAGTGATCCTACTGACACCCATGGGTGCCTTAGGGCAATAACAGCCCCCGCTCCCCCCTACAATTGCCCCTTAGAGCAGCAGAAAATAAAATCTAAACACAAATTGGAAAAAAGGTGATTTATTTAAAGTGGCACTTGAGATATAATGGGTTAAACAATATCTTTTTTTTTTTTTTTTAAAAAAAGGGGCATTTTGGGGAGGGGGATAGCGATTAATTATGAAACATTAATTCTGATATAAAAATAGCCTAATTTCACAAAGAATAAATATGACATTTGACTCTTTTTCTAGTATAAAACAACTCAATGAACTTTTGCTGTCGATCTGTTTCCTCCTCTTGGGAATCTCTAACAGGGTAACAGATATATATACAGGTATGGGACCCGTTATCCAGAATGCTTGGGAAAAGGGAAAAAAGGAAATCATTTTTAAAAATGTGAATTATTTGCTTATAATGGAGTCTATGGGAGATGGCCTTTCCGTAATTTGGAACTTTCTGGATAATGGGTTCCCGAATAAGGGGTCCAATACCTCTATATATATATATTTATTTGGGCAATGATGGGTCTCGACAAGAAATAGACAAGACTCCATGTCCCGGACTCGCCCTCGGGGTCCTGGAAGAAGCACAAACTCTACGTTGGAAACGCGTTGGGTCTCACTATTCCTTTCTCAGAGGCATCGATCATTGTATTTGTTTTCCAGTTCCGCATAAGAAAAATATAGATATATATATATTAAACTTTATCTCTTTAATAATCCCAGCCAAAGTCCTGTCCGGTCATTTGGTAGAACTTCATGTTAAAGGGCCGGTAGAATTCCCGCAGTCTCTGCACCACTTTGGGGTGGATGTCGGGGTGAGTTCTGCCCTTGGTTTTGCCCAGACAGTGGGGTTTGCTGCTCCCCTCGGCCTTTTTCAGGCACGGGAAGCCTTTCGTCTTGTTGAAGTAAAAGTGTTTGTCGGTGATGATCCTCTTTAGCCCCAGGAAATCCTGGACCCGGCCCAGTTCCCCGGCCGGATCTGTTATAAGCCGCTCCCCGCTCACAAACAGCATCTGCCCAATGGGGAAATCCAGTAGCCAGTTCTCCAAGTGCTTGGCGTAGATGCCGATCTGGATGGCGCTCCATGATATGTCAATGAGACCCGTAGTCCTGTTTTTGAAGGTGAGGCTCTCAAAAGTAGGGATGTCCGGCCGTTTGGACAGCGTCTGTGTATAGTCGGATATGACTCTAGTCACGGGGTCCCTCACCACCACGATCAGCTTGGCATCTTTAGACATGGCCGAGATACGCGCCGGGGCCTCCTTGGTTACAAAGTAGCTGGGGGTCTTCTCCATGGTGATCTGACCATCCAAGGTCCTGGGCATCAGATCCCTACGGGAAAGAAGATATCAGATATCATTTGCCAAATGTTTTACTTGTATTTATCATTACTACAGCAAATATATCAATCATCCAATCATCTTTTGTAGAGAGCAATCCTGCTGCAGGGTACCCCATTGAGGCCTGGACTGGGCTGCAAAATAGGCCCTGGCATCTCAAGTACACAAACAGCCCCCCATGTAGGGTTGCCACCTTTAGCCATGGCTAAGCCCAGGTAGGGGGTTAGCAAAATGTCATGTGGGCAGGGCAGTAATGTGGCAAGGGTGGGACTATGATGTTGCAGGGGCGGAGCTATGATGTGGCCAATCACCACGTCCTGCCTGGTTTTGTGGACCTGGACAGCCCTTCCGAAAACTAGACAACTAGACAAGAGGCAACTCTACCCCCACGGGCCCAATAAATAGTGACTGTGATCCTACGGCCCCCCTGGCATTAGCCACAACCTGCAGTTTGCCAGTCCGGGCTGCTCCCACTGTATTTCCAGCTGTGCTTACATATTAGCCCATAACCTGTTCCAAATCTGGCAAAATCCCAGCTTCAGGAGTGGCCTTCAGGCTCCCAGGCCGGTGCTCTCCGTAACATTCCCAGTACCGGAATGCAGGATAACTGGTCCCATTAATACTTTTTATTCCCCGTTATTGCTGCCCATATACCCGCCGTGTTGTTATGGCCAAGCCTTACAGGGTTCCCTGGCATTATGGGTCGGACTATTCAATCTCACAAAATGTGTTTTTATTTATATAAAGTCATAGCTTTATTCTCAGAATGAGAGAAAACAGAACGACTCTATAATGGATGCTAATGAATCCCGGGCGGTTATTTTACTCGCCCCCCATGCCAGCTGGAACCCCCACAAAAGGCAGGAGAAACGGTTTCATCCGCTGCCCGAGTTGCCCTGGCGCTCAGATTGGGGGAGATTAGAGCTGGGAATTCAAAGTTATCCATGGATAAAAATAAACTCGCAGCAGAAATACCCCGGGGGGGCACTTTAACTAATGCACACATTATTCCATGGCGCTCACCCTACAGAGACCCTAAGTGGGAGCAGAACCCCATAGCATTACATGTTACAGGTGCACCGAGAGAGGGGGGGGGGTAAGGAGGGAATTGCCCCCCCACCCAGCATAGTAAGCGTCACTGGGAAATCAAATACATTAAGTTAGCGTTTACTATGTTGGTCGCTAAGGTATATAAGACCCTAGCAACCAGAGCGGCTAACGTACCAGCTGGAGAGCTGATGCACAAAAATCACCAATCAAAAATAAAAAACGAAGACCAACTGCAAATTGTCACAAAATATCAATGTCTACATCATATTAAAAGTTAATTTAAGGTGAGCTACCCCTTTAAAAAGGTCATATACACCCCCCCCATGCCTGAGCCACCATGATGTTTGCACTTTGCAGCCTGCCCTACACGTATAGCCCATAGAGGCGGAACTTTGCACTCCAAAAGGGCACGCCCCATAAAGCTGGCTCCTCCCTCTGTCCACCCAGCCACTCCCACTGCAAATGTAAAATTCAGAAGGGGCAGGGTAGGGGAACAAACCCCACGTTCTGGGCCCCCTTGTCCCTGTGGCCCTTGCCACTGCCTTTTACTTCCTTACAGGTTTACAGCACCACTATCTTGCTTTATGGCAGCAGAGATACTTTCAGCAATAGTCTCACTATATAGAATCAGACACCCTTATTGGAGAGGCTTATGGGACTGTGAAATCTAAACCTCTTACATTTATATTAGTTAATAAGTTAATAAGACTGGTGAACTCAGTATCTATTTATCTGTAGTTTGTTGGCTGCCGGTGAGTTGGACCCTCCCAGCCCACGTACAGGAGAAGCCAATGTCCCGGACACAATTAGCCCTGATATAATGAAGGCCGGCGGCAGCTGACACCCCGAGCCCCGGGCACCACAGATAATGAGGCCAATTTGTTAATGTTACAGATCTGTCATTTCCCTGAAATATCCGCCTCTCAGGAACTTGGTGCCGGTTCTGTGCCGGGATCGGATCTCCTGTAATGTCATTCCAGAGCCACAACACAACTGTTACTGTCTGTCTGTCCTTCTATCTGTCTGTCATCTATCTATCTATCTATCTATCTATATCTATGATCTATCCCCCCCCCCATCCTGTACTGTAACCAATATATAATTTCAGAAAATTCTGAATGTAGCTAAGGGTGCAGGTCATTTTACTTTATTGCAGTAACGTGACTTGAAATAAAGTGCATCTGTTTTCAGTTTAAAGTGTTTATAGTACTAATATCCATTAATGGGGCACAGGTTGGCAACACTGTTGCTATCTTGCCCTACTGTCTCCATCTTGTTCTTTTGTCTCCATCTTGTCCTACTGTCTCCATCTTGTTCTTTTGTCTCCATCTTGCCCTACTGTCTCCATCTTGCCCTACTGTCTCCATCTTGTCCTACTGTCCCCATCTTGTTCTTTTGTCTCCATCTTGTCCTACTGTCTCCATCTTGTTCTTTTGTCTCCATCTTGCCCTACTGTCTCCATCTTGCCCTACTGTCTCCATCTTGTCCTACTGTCTCCATCTTGTTCTTTTGTCTCCATCTTGCCCTACTGTCCCCATCTTGCCCTACTGTCTCCATCTTGTCCTACTGTCCCCATCTTGTTCTTTTGTCTCCATCTTGTCCTACTGTCTCCATCTTGTTCTTTTGTCTCCATCTTGCCCTACTGTCTCCATCTTGCCCTACTGTCTCCATCTTGCCCTACTGTCCCCATCTTGCCCTACTGTCTCCATCTTGCCCTACTGTCTCCATCTTGCCCTACTGTCTCCATCTTGTTCTTTTGTCTCCATCTTGCCCTACTGTCTCCATCTTGCCCTACTGTCTCCATCTTGCCCTACTGTCTCCATCTTGTTCTTTTGTCTCCATCTTGCCCTACTGTCTCCATCTTGCCCTACTGTCTCCATCTTGCCCTACTGTCCCCATCTTGCCCTACTGTCCCCATCTTGCCCTACTGTCTCCATCTTGCCCTACTGTCTCCATCTTGTCCTACTGTCCCCATCTTGCCCTGCTGTCTCCATCTTGCCCTACTGTCTCCATCTTGTTCTTTTGTCTCCATCTTGTCCTACTGTCTCCATCTTGTCCTACTGTCTCCATCTTGCCCTGCTGTCTCCATCTTGCCCTGCTGTCTCCATCTTGCCCTGCTGTCTCCATCTTGCCCTACTGTCTCCATCTTGTCCTACTGTCTCCATCTTGCCCTACTGTCTCCATCTTGCCCTACTGTCTCCATCTTGCCCTGCTGTCTCCATCTTGTCCTACTGTCCCCATCTTGCCCTGCTGTCTCCATCTTGCCCTACTGTCTCCATCTTGTTCTTTTGTCTCCATCTTGTCCTACTGTCTCCATCTTGTCCTACTGTCTCCATCTTGTTCTTTTGTCTCCATCTTGTCCTACTGTCTCCATCTTGTCCTACTGTCTCCATCTTGTCCTACTGTCTCCATCTTGTTCTTTTGTCTCCATCTTGCCCTACTGTCTCCATCTTGCCCTACTGTCTCCATCTTGCCCTACTGTCTCCATCTTGTCCTACTGTCTCCATCTTGTTCTTTTGTCTCCATCTTGCCCTACTGTCTCCATCTTGCCCTACTGTCTCCATCTTGTCCTACTGTCTCCATCTTGCCCTACTGTCTCCATCTTGCCCTACTGTCTCCATCTTGTCCTGCTGTCTCCATCTTGCCCTACTGTCTCCATCTTCTCCTACTGTCTCCATCTTGTCCTACTGTCTCCACCTTGCAGGGTCACGGGAAGCCACCCCTATATGAACCCCCTTATGAGGCCACTGTTTGGCAATGTGCCCTATGTACAGTTGCATTGGGGTCCCACTCTGTGTCCCTCTCTGTGTCTCTCTCTGTGTCTCTCTCTGTGCCCCTCTCTGTGCCCCTCTCTGTGCCCCTCTCTGTGTCCCTCTCTGTGTCTCTCTCTGTGTCTCTCTCTGTGTCTCTCTCTGTGCCCCTCTCTGTGTCTCTCTCTGTGTCTCTCTCTGTGTCTCTCTCTGTGTCTCTCTCTGTGTCTCTCTCTGTGCCCCTCTCTGTGTCTCTCTCTGTGTCTCTCTCTGTGTCTCTCTCTGTGCCCCTCTCTGTGTCTCTCTCTGTGTCTCTCTCTGTGCCCCTCTCTGTGTCTCTCTCTGTGTCTCTCTCCGTGTCTCTCTCTGTGCCCCTCTCTGTGCCCCTCTCTGTGTCCCTCTCTGTGGCCCTCTCTGTGCCTCTCTCTGTGCCCCTCTCTGTGCCCCTCTCTGTGTCCCTCTCTGTGCCCCTCTCTGTGTCCCTCTCTGTGCCCCTCTCTGTGCCCCTCTCTGTGCCCCTCTCTGTGTCTCTCTCTGTGTCCCTCTCTGTGCCCCTCTCTGTGTCCCTCTCTGTGTCCCTCTCTGTGCCCCTCTCTGTGCCCCTCTCTGTGCCCCTCTCTGTGTCTCTCTCTGTGTCCCTCTCTGTGCCCCTCTCTGTGTCCCTCTCTGTGCCCCTCTCTGTGTCTCTCTCTGTGTCCCTCTCTGTGCCCCTCTCTGTGCCCCTCTCTGTGTCCCTCTCTGTGTCTCTCTCTGTGTCCCTCTCTGTGTCCCTCTCTGTGCCCCTCTCTGTGCCCCTCTCAGCGATATCTCCATATGGACCATCACTGTTGGGCGGCTCGGACACCGTTGATGTATGGCTTGTTACATGATATGGAAGGAAGGGTGTTATCCTGACCCCTTAACTGCCGAGGAAACCAAAAAAAAAAAATATTTGTTATTTGTGACAAGCCGCTAATGTGTCAGCTGGGGGCCCTAAGAATAATGATAGGGCAGCTGGGGGCGCGGGGCCGACCGCATGATACATCACAGCAGCTGCACAAATTAAGGAAACAAATACTAAAATAATGATTTAGCGAGAAGCAATTGAGGAAAGTTATTGCACAGGAAAGACACATTATCCCAAATGTTATTCCTGGCTGCTGTATAATAGCATGTGTCACTCCGGCAGGAATAATGATGTCTGCAAGAGCCGCTGGAGCCAAGATAAAGCACCGGCAGGGGGCACATTGCTGACTAAGCGCTGCCACGTATCCAGGGGCCCAGCAGCACCCACGGGTGGGGGGAGCCTTCCCCAGGGCAGGGGGGGCATAGGGAACAATGACCTCAATGAAGCACCTGTTGGGGTAAATAATCACTTGTGGGACATGTATACTGTATATATATATATATACACAATGTATTTCCCATAATGCCACTGTGTAAATATAATGTATTTATGTTGATCAGATTTTGCCTGATTCTCACCATCTTTGACCTCTTTGAACGCTCGTGCCCGATAGGTTCCCCCCATGGCTTCCTCTCATGCCCATTGGTTATTGCTCTCTCTGTTTCCTTTGCTCCCACATTGGGCCCCTACTCCCCTGAGAATCGGAAGGTACCCCCCATGGCTTCCTCTCATGCCCATTGGTTATTGCTCTCTCTGTTTCCATTGCCCCCACATTGGGCCCCTACTCCCCTGAGAATCGGTAGGTTCCTCCCATGGCTTCCGCTTGGTGCCCATTGGTTATTGCTCTCTCTGTTTCCATTGCCCCCACATTGGGCCCCTACTCCCCTGAGAATCGGTAGGTACCCCCCATGGCTTCCGCTTGGTGCCCATTGGTTATTGCTCTCTCTGTTTCCATTGCCCCCACATTGGGCCCCTACTCCCCTGAGAATCGGTAGGTACCCCCCATGGCTTCCACTTGGTGCCCATTGGTTATTACTCTCTCTGTTTCCATTGCCCCCACATTGGGCCCCAACTCCCCTGAGAGTCGGTAGGTACCCCCCATGGCTTCCGCTTGGTGCCCATTGGTTATTGCTCTCTCTGTTTCCATTGCCCCCACATTGGGCCCCAACTCCCCTGAGAATCGGTAGGTACCCCCATGGCTTCCGCTTGGTGCCCATTGGTTATTGCTCTCTCTGTTTCCATTGCCCCCACATTGGGCCCCTACTCCCCTGAGAATCGGTAGGTACCCCCCATGGCTTCCGCTTGGTGCCCATTGGTTATTGCTCTCTCTGTTTCCATTGCCCCCACATTGGGCCCCTACTCCCCTGAGAATCGGTAGGTTCCCCCCATGGCTTCCGCTTGGTGCCCATTGGTTATTGCTCTCTCTGTTTCCTTTGCCCCCACATTGGGCCCCTACTCCCCTGAGAATCGGTAGGTACCCCCCATGGCTTCCGCTTGGTGCCCATTGGTTATTGCTCTCTCTGTTTCCATTGCCCCCACATTGGGCCCCTACTCCCCTGAGAATCGGTAGGTTCCCCCCATGGCTTCCGCTTGGTTCCCATTGGTTATTGCTCTCTCTGTTTCCATTGCCCCCACATTGGGCCCCTACTCCCCTGAGAATCGGTAGGTTCCCCCCATGGCTTCCGCTTGGTTCCCATTGGTTATTGCTCTCTCTGTTTCCATTGCCCCCACATTGGGCCCCTACTCCCCTGAGAGTCGGTAGGTACCCCCCATGGCTTCCGCTTGGTTCCCATTGGTTATTGCTCTCTCTGTTTCCTTTGCCCCCACATTGGGCCCCTACTCCCCTGAGAGTCGGTAGGTACCCCCCATGGCTTCCGCTTGGTTCCCATTGGTTATTGCTCTCTCTGTTTCCTTTGCCCCCACATTGGGCCCCTACTCCCCTGAGAGTCGGTAGGTACCCCCCAATCGTGGCTTCTCCTAGACTTTAGGTGTATCTTATTGGCCAAGCAATACAACATTGGCATAACCGTGAGTTTCCATAGGCTGAGTGATACCCAGGTGAGTGTCCCACCCACCATACAATCTGATTGGCTTGAAGTTAAACTTTTTGTTATCCTCAGATGCCATTTTTGTCTTTCCCAACCTCTACTCCGTATACCCCCATTTAACTTTCCCTTTAATAACTCTTTTAGCATTTTCTCTCCCTCCTTTCCAACCTTCAAGAAATGCTTCTCACTCTCCTGCCCGAACCCATTGTTAAATCAATTGCCTAATTGGCAGCAGTAATGCCCCGGAGTCTTTGTATGCGCTGGGCCGGGAATGGGGGGGGGGGAACAGATGGGACATTTAAGGCATTAACAGTTTAGACTTTATCAATCAATTACAGTATGTGGCACTTTTTGGGCTGTGAGGGGCCCGTTGCCCAGGGCTTGGTGCCAGCACAGAGCATTAACCTTCCCTAAATGGCAGCAATGTGGCACTTAGGCGCAGGTAATAGAATAACCCCCCCTCGATGCAGATGTCCCGCCGTCAGGGTCACTTAAACTTTTGGCTAATGTTCCGACTGCGCGGCTATAAAAATGGCAAACCTGGAGCAACTCCGTAATAATAATGCTAGAAATAAAAGGGTTAATATGGACGGATTTAGGGTTGAGAAAAGGGCAAAAATGACATGATTATCAGTGTGAGTGTAGCCTACCTCCTAATAACATCAGGGCACTGACACTTCCAAGTGGGGGCGCTACATAGGTGCCCCAATGTCTTCCCCCAGTCCTACTGGTGGGGTAACAGACAAACTGGAATGGGGTCCATTGGGATCAATTGTGGTGCTAGTACAGGTGTGGGATCCCTTATCCGGAAACCCATTATCCAGAAAGCCCCGAATTACGGAAAGCCTGTCTCCCATAGACTCCATTTTAATCAAAAAATTCAGATTTTTAAGATTGATTCCCTTTTCTCTGTAATAATAAAACAGTACCTGTACTTGATCCCAACTAAGATATAATTACCCCTTATTGGGGGCAGAACAGCCCTATTGGGTTTATTTAATGGTTAAATGATTCCCTTTTCTCTGTAATAATAAAACAGTACCTGTACTTGATCCCAACTAAGATATAATTACCCCTTATTGGGGCAGAACAGCCCTATTGGGTTTATTTCATGGTTAAATGATTCCCTTTTCTCTGTAATAATAAAACAGTACCTGTACTTGATCCCAACTAAGATATAATTACCCCTTATTGGGGGCAGAACAGCCCTATTGGGTTTATTTAATGGTTAAATGATTCCCTTTTCTCTGTAATAATAAAACAGTACCTGTACTTGATCCCAACTAAGATATAATTACCCCTTATTGGGGCAGAACAGCCCTATTGGGTTTGATTAATGGTTTATTGATTTTTTAGTAGACTTATGTTATGGAGATCCAAATTACAGAAATACCCCTTATCCGGAATACGCTTGGTCCCGAGCATTCTGGATAATGGGTCCTATACCTGTACAGTATTTTGGTATAAAACACAGGCAAATCCCTCGTTTTATAGGGTATTATAGGTGGCAGTTTTGCCAGTATATGTAACATTCCCCCCAAAGAGGCCGGACCCTGGGGCAGTACCGTTGCCTTGGACACTGTTCCATATGAAGACTCCCCAGTGAAAGCGCCCCCCTAACCTGGCGGGATCATTCCAGAACTCATCCCCTTGGGTCCATTCGGTTAGATTTATTGGTTCTGTAGAACACGGCGGATGGCTATCAGGCTGCTTCCTGCATACACTTGGCCGGCCAATCTTTATTCCTTCCAAATGTGCGCACATACTCAGATGTTATCATCCCTGTCCCATCGCTCTCTGGCCGATGCGTTAATCACTTTCAGCGCTCGTATCCCACCCTTGTGCCAATAAACTTCCCTACGGCTTCTTCTCTGAGCCTTGGAACCCCTACGCCCTGGAAGAGCTCGCTGGCCCCCATCTCCCAGCCCTTCTCCAGGCCCATTGAGTGCCAAGTACACATATTTGTTCATTGTATCCACCTACGTGAGCTCCATTTGTGACAGCAATATGTCTGCCATTAATCACAGGGAATGAAACACGATTGGCTCATTGCCGCTAGTCCATAGTGGAAGCCATTTTTTCTCCCTAGAGGATCTGATCCACAAAATTCCAATAATTCCATATAACCTCTTGCCTATTTATTGTCTATGAGACTTCTCCTGACTTCAATCTGATTCTGAACATGGCTCCATCCTTTTCTTCCTCCTCATCCTCACTTCTGCTGTGGGTCCTACCAGCTTTGCCAGCCCCAGGGGGTCCCATAACCCCGTGCATAAGCCCAGACCCCGGGGTTGAATATTTACTGTGTCACCAAAGGCTCATCCCTTGTTCACCTACAGCATTGAGGGAGCCCCACGGCAAAACTGGTTTGGGGGTAACCTACTCCAAACAATTTCCCCATGTTCTCACCATACGGTACATGAGGTGCAAGGGGCAGCACTCTTCGGCTCAGGGGAACCCAGTACCCATACTGCCAATTTAGCAAAGCCTTCCCCCCCAGGAAACCCCAATTCTTAGCCCATCAGTCCCCTGGGTCCCAACAAGAAACATGGAGCCTCACGCTCCTCACACACATGCCTTTGATCTGCCCCAATTATGCCAAAATCCCACCCATGAACCACCCAAACACCAGCCAATACCCACAAGCCCCATCCTTTCACATCCTGAAACCACTTCCTTCCATTTCAGGGGCCCCCCCTCTGCATGGAGTCCCTGCCTGTCCATTGTACCCACCTAATGGCAGCCCAACCTGTACCCAACCCTTCCTTGGCCAGGCATGAAGCACAGGGCTTTGTTTATATGTCTATCATTGGCCACTGTCTCCCCTGCACCCCTTGTACAGGTATCGGACGTGTTATCCAGAATGCTTGGTACCTGGGGTTTTCCGGAAAAGGGATCTTTCCGTAATTTGGATCTCCATAACTTAAATCTGCTAAATATCATTTAAATATTGAATAAACCCAATAGGGCTGTTCTGCCCCAATAAGGGGTAATTATATCTTAGTTGGGATCAAGTACAGGTACTGTTTTATTATTACAGAGAAAAGGGAATCATTTAACCATGAAATAAACCCAATAGGGCTGTTCTGCCCCAATAAGGGGTAATTATATCTTAGTTGGGATCAAGTACAGGTACTGTTTTATTATTACAGAGAAAAGGGAATCATTTAACCATGAAATAAACCCAATAGGGCTGTTCTGCCCCCAATAAGGGGTAATTATATCTTAGTTGGGATCAAGTACAGGTACTGTTTTATTATTACAGAGAAAAGGGAATCATTTAACCATTAAATAAACCCAATAGGGCTGTTCTGCCCCAATAAGGGGTAATTATATCTTAGTTGGGATCAAGTACAGGTACTGTTTTATTATTACAGAGAAAAGGGAATCAATTAACCATTAAATAAACCCAATAGGGCTGTTCTGCCCCCAATAAGGGGTAATTATATCTTAGTTGGGATCAAGTACAGGTACTGTTTTATTATTACAGAGAAAAGGGAATCATTTAACCATTAAATAAACCCAATAGGGCTGTTCTGCCCCAATAAGGGGTAATTATATCTTAGTTGGGATCAAGTACAGGTACTGTTTTATTATTACAGAGAAAAGGGAATAATTTATAAAAATCAGAATTATTTGCTTATAATGGAGATAACGGGTTTCGGGATAAGGGATCCCATACCTGTATTATACACAGTATTGGGCAGTTGGGCTGGGGGCAAACACTCTTCTGTTCTGGCCCATTTTGGAAATTCATTTTACCCAGGGAGCCATGTACATAACCCTATCATCCTCATCAGGCTGCCAACGACGCGGGGGCTAATAAATGATTTAATCACACTTTACATTAAGTTCAGCTCCATCTCGCTCTGCCTCTCCCGCTGCCGGTTTAAAAATGATGTCTTTTTAATGCGGAATTATCAGGCCTTTGCATATGGGAGCCGAGCAGATAACGTAAATGTGTTCCGCACAGCTCCGCCGGCAGATGAAGGATATCAATATAGGAGCGAGGGAAATGGGGGGGAAACAGCCAGCAGAAATGATATAATGTTATTATTGTGATTTATGCCAGACTCCTGTCTGACATTGCCGGATAATGTAACATTCCCCGTATCCCTTTGTACTTTTGCCTTGTTTTTTTTTCCTTTTTTTGGAATTTACGAGACATTGCGCAGTAAGGCACCGGCGGGGCCAGATAACGGAATCGGCCGCTATCCGGCACGTTCGTACGGCGAGAATGAGATTTGGGTTATCTTCGGGGGAAAGAAAATGTAATATATTAGAAAAGGGGCACCTACAAATAGCTGTAATTGGCAGTCGCGGGGGGCGGGAATATTATAGACATGGAGAGAAATAGAGAAATATTGATGGAAATGAGGGATCATGGAAGGGAAAAATAACAATTGCCACGGAGAAACCAGCGGCATCGAGGCCAAGTAGCAACAGAACCCAAATATTTTCTGTCCTCATTAGTGATGGGCGAAATGTTTCGCCAGGCATGGATTCACGGCGAATTTCCGCGTTTCGCCATTGCCGGATTGTTTCGTGAAACGGATGAAAAAATTTGCCGCAGAAAAATGAAAAAAAAAATGAAAAAACAATAGCCGCGGGCGACAAAAGAATAGCCGCAGGCGGCAAAATAATAGCCGCGGGCGACAAAAGAATAGCCGCACGACAAAAGAATAGCCACGGGCAACATAAGAATAGCCGCACGACAAAATACTAGCCATGGGCGACAAAAGAATAGCCACGGGCGACAAAAGAATAGCCGCGGGCGACAAAAGAATAGCCGCGGGCGACAAAAGAATAGCCGCGGGCGACAAAAGAATAGCCGCGGGCGACAAAAGAATAGCCGCGGGCGACAAAAGAATAGCCGCGGGCGACAAAAGAATAGCCGCGGGCGACAAAATAATAGCCGCGGGCGACAAAAGAATAGTCGCGGGCGACAAAAGAATAGCCGCCGGCGACAAAAGAATAGCCGCGGGCGACAAAAGAATAGCCGTGCGACAAAATAATGGCGCGGGCAACAAAACAATAGCCGCGGGCGCCAATTTTTTTTGCCGCACAACATTTTTGCTGTTTCGCAAATTTTTCACCGTTTCGCGGATCTTTTGAAAGATTCGCGAATGTTTTGGCGAAGCAAAGCGGAACAGATTCGCTCATCACTAGTCCTCATCCCTGATTTCCCTTGGTCACGCCTTTATGAATGAAACCCCGCCCTATTTCACAGCCCGGTCAGGCTGGGTTGGGTACAGATGGGTCAGGGTGGGTTACTGGTTGGCTAATTTTTGACCAATAGAAGGCTGGTACTGTTTTCGGAAGACCACAACCCAATTCCCAATTGGCCCAAACCCTGCGTTTTCTCAGCCAGAAGTCTGGGCCCCTGAAAAGAGTCCCAACTGGAACCCCCCAAATCTCACATGTGAGTAAAGGGGCAAACGCTGTATATCCGGTGATGCATTAAGTGCCCCGCGAAACTACATTGACCTGATAGCCACCGGTCGTCTTATCTGTTCCCAGGCCGCCATCTTTGCTGTGATTGGTAATCAATAAATAATTGTGCAAATGCCACCCCGTAACTGCACTACACAAGCTGCAGAAAGACTGGGGGTCATTTATAAACACTGGGCCCATAGTAACCCATGGCAACCAATTAAATAGTTTAATTCATTGTTCTGCCTGTAGCTGGCTAATGTATGCCAATCACTGATTGGTTGCTATACGGCTTTCCTACATATTTATCTTTTTTCCCTATTAATAACATTGGGGTCACTTTTAACGACCAGGCGGGTGAAATAGCGGCCCGAGGGCAGCCCTAGGCGCCCGTATCCCAGGCTTTTGGCGGGAAACTGCTGCAACGAGCGCAATTACCGGCTATAAGGAAAATTCCGTTGCCATCAGATGTGTAATCTCAGGCTGAGATCTCTCCGCTCATTGACTATTAGCTGCAGATCAGATATTATGGGATGGACATTATGTTTCCAATTTCCTGCTCCGTTTGGTCTTTAAAGGGAAGATTTGCAGCTAATAAGAACAATCATCGTTTCTTACTGCGCAGCGTTTATTCCCCCCCCCCATCTCCTATAAATGCCATGCCAGCTGTATTGTGCCTGCTGGGTACCGGAATGCCATAGCGATTTCCTCCGGCAACAACAGGATTCACCCCCCAAGCTCTGCTACTTGTTAGTCAACAGGGACCAACCCAGATTAAATGCCATTGCGCCGTGATAATAACAATATAAACACACAAACAGGTTATGTAATAAAAAGGCACTTATGGTAAGTTATCAACAATGGGCAAATGTCTATATAGGCAGTAACTCATGGTAACCAATGGTAACCAATTAAATTATTGCATTCATTGGTGTTCTACCTGCAGCTGGCTGAAAAAAGCCAATCACTGGTTGGTTGCTATGGGTCACTGCCAGTCTTGGCCCACAGACAGACTGGGTCCCACCCCTGTTCCAACCAAACCGCAACCACTCTGGGCACCCTGATTTGAGTGAGCCCCTGGCAGGACCCCTTCGTGCCCCCCAATGGCTCTCCTGATAGTAACAATATGAGATGACAACTCAAAACAGTAGGGAGAAGATGGAGACAGTAGGGCAAGATGGAGACAGTAGGGAGAAGATGGAGACAGTAGGGCAAGATGGAGACAGTAGGGAGAAGATGGAGACAGTAGGGCAAGATGGAGACAGTAGGGAGAAGATGGAGACAGTAGGGCAAGATGGAGACAGTAGGGAGAAGATGGAGACAGTAGGGCAAAATAGAAACAGTAGGGAGAAGATGGAGACAGTAGGGCAAGATGGAGACAGTAGGGCAAGATGGAGACAGTAGGACAAGATGGAGACAGTAGGGCAAGATGGAGACAGTATGGCAAGATGGAGACAGTAGGGAGAAGATGGAGACAGTAGGGCAAGATGGAGACAGTAGGGAGAAGATGGAGACAGTAGGGCAAGATGGAGACAGTAGGGAGAAGATGGAGACAGTAGGGCAAGATAGAAACAGTAGGGAGAAGATGGAGACAGTAGGGCAAGATGGAGACAGTAGGGCAAGATGGAGACAGTAGGACAAGATGGAGACAGTAGGGCAAGATGGAGACAGTATGGCAAGATGGAGACAGTAGGGAGAAGATGGAGACAGTAGGGCAAGATGGAGACAGTAGGGAGAAGATGGAAACAGTAGGGAGAAGATGGAGACAGTAGGGCAAGATGGAGACAGTAGGGCAAGATGGAGACAGTAGGGAAAGATGGAGACAGTAGGACACGATGGAGACAGTAGGGTAAGATGGAGACAGTAGGGCAAGATGGAGACAGTAGGGCAAGATGGAGACAGTAGGGTAAGATGGAGACAGTACGGCAAGATGGAGACAGTAGGACAAGATGGAGACAGTAGGGCAAGATGGAGACAGTAGGACAAGATGGAGACAGTAGGGCAATATGGAGACAGTAGGGAGAAGATGGAGACAGTAGGGAAAGATGGAGACAGTAGGACACGATGGAGACAGTAGGGCAAGATGGAGACAGTAGGACAAGATGGAGACAGTAGGGTAAGATGGAGACAGTAGGGCAAGATGGAGACAGTAGGACAAGATGGAGACAGTAGGGCAAGATGGAGACAGTAGGGCAAGATGGAGACAGTAGGGCAATATGGAGACAGTAGGGCAAGATGGAGACAGTAGGACAAGATGGAGACAGTAGGGCAAGATGGAGACAGTAGGACAAGATGGAGACAGTAGGGCAATATGGAGACAGTAGGGAGAAGATGGAGACAGTAGGGCAAGATGGAGACAGTAGGGAGAAGATGGAAACAGTAGGGAGAAGATGGAGACAGTAGGGCAAGATAGAGACAGTAGGGCAAGATAGAGACAGTAGGGCAAGATGGAGACAGTAGGGCAATATGGAGACAGTAGGGCAAGATGGAGACAGTAGGACAAGATGGAGACAGTAGGGCAAGATGGAGACAGTAGGACAAGATGGAGACAGTAGGACAAGATGGAGACAGTAGGGCAAGATGGAGACAGTAGGGCAAGATGGAGACAGTAGGGCAAGATGGAGACAGTAGGGCAAGATGGAGACAGTAGGACAAGATGGAGACAGTAGGACAAGATGGAGACAGTAGGGCAAGATGGAGACAGTAGAACAAAATGGAGACAGTAGAGCAAGATGGAGGGTGCAGGGAGTTGTACTTGAACAACAGCTCGAGGGCCACAGACCTAAAGGTCGTACGTTGTGTAAATAATGGGCCTGGTTTGCCCCAATCCCTGCCGCTGTTACAGACAAACACCTCAGGGTTCCAATACCTGATTTGAGTGAGTCCCTGGCAGGACCCCTGCGTGCCCCCCAATGGCGCTCCTGGTACTAACAATATGGGATGACAACCCAAAACACAATATGGGACCTTAATCAATTAATAGTTATTTAAATAACAATACAATTCTCAATGTAAGGCCTCTGCGTATGTAGGTACAATAGGGGCACCCTGGGATGCTCGGCATTAGGCAGTGGGTACAATAGGGGCACCCTGGGATGCTCGGCATTAGGCAGTGGGTACAATAGGGGCACCCTGGGATGCTCGGCATTAGGCAGTGGGTACAATAGGGGCACCCTGGGATGCTCGGCATTAGACAGTGGGTACAATAGTGGCACCCTGGGATGCTCAGCATTAGGCAGTGGGTACAATAGGGGCACCCTGGGATGCTCGGCATTAGGCAGTGGGTACAATAGGGGCACCCTGGGATGCTCGGCATTAGGCAGTGGGTACAATAGGGGCACCCTGGGATGCTCGGCATTAGGCAGTGGGTACAATAGGGGCACCCTGGGATGCTCGGCATTAGGCAGTGGGTACAATTCAGCCCCTATGGGGGGCACGGAGCAGGTTTCCCAGTTACCTACAGAGAAACCCATTGCTTTGGGTTGGGGGGGTTCCGTCTGGGAATGCGGACAAGTGCATCGCAGCTGCCACTCGTTCATTCCCATTGGCCCTTAGGGAGCGATTTGTCACATCCGAAACAACTGTTGCCCAAGTCGTTAGTGCGACGGCAGCATTAAGGGCAAGTAAAACTCTATTTATAACTGAGCCAGCGGCCGAGCAATATTTATCAGGCTCCAAAATAATTTCCTGTACGATATTTCTTCACGGCTTGGAAAGCACAACGGCGCATCAATAAAAGCCCTTCCGCGGTGACAAATAGTCCGGCTAATTCCACGGAAAACAAGGAATTAAACAGATCCCATAATTCATCCTTTTGATTCCCTGACACGCTATAATGCGCTGCTGTTGGGGGGATTGATATGCAGACGCGCAGCTTCCCGGGCGGCACTGAATCAAAGCTCCAGCGCAGCGCTTATCGGGGAGCGAATCTGCTTTGGGCGCATCCCCGGTCCCATTTATCAGTCTCGCCGCCGCGCTATCTCTGCCCAACAACCCGCACTGAGATTTATCAATAAGCCGGATCCTTCCGCAGGCTTCTATAATTGTCTGAAAATCATTTGCAGCCGGGCTCTTAAGTTTTGTACTGGGAGATAATGATAAATGAAGTCGGAAATGAAAAATTAATTGGTAATAACATGTTTGGGCGGGGCTTCCATGCGTTTAACTCTTTTATGGCTAACAAGCTGCGAACAGCAGTATAATAGCAAGATGGAGACAGTAGGGCAAGATGGAGACAGTAGGGCAAGATGGAGACAGTAGGGCAAGATGGAGACAGTAGGGCAAGATGGAGACAGTAGGGCAAGATGGGGACAGTAGGGCAAGATGGAGACAGTAGGGCAAGATGGAGACAGTAGGGCAAGATGGAGACAGTAGGACAAGATGGAGACAGTAGGACAAGATGGAGACAGTAGGACAAGATGGGGACAGTAGGGCAAGATGGGGACAGTAGGGCAAGATGGAGACAGTAGGGCAAGATGGGGACAGTAGGGAGAGATGGAGACAGTAGGACAAGATGGAGACAGTAGGACAAGATGGGGACAGTAGGGCAAGATGGAGACAGTAGGGCAAGATGGAGACAGTAGGGCAAGATGGAGACAGTAGGACAAGATGGAGACAGTAGGACAAGATGGAGACAGTAGGGCAAGATGGAGACAGTAGGACAAGATGGAGACAGTAGGACAAGATGGGGACAGTAGGGCAAGATGGAGACAGTAGGACAAGATGGAGACAGTAGGACAAGATGGGGACAGTAGGGCAAGATGGAGACAGTAGGACAAGATGGAGACAGTAGGGCAAGATGGAGACAGTAGGACAAGATGGAGACAGTAGGACAAGATGGGGACAGTAGGGCAAGATGGAGACAGTAGGGCAAGATGGATACAGTAGGGCAAGATGGAGACAGTAGGACAAGATGGAGACAGTAGGCCAAGATGGAGACAGTAGGGCAAGATGGAGACAGTAGGACAAGATGGAGACAGTAGGACAAGATTGGGACAGTAGGGCAAGATGGAGACAGTAGGGCAAGATGGGGACAGTAGGGCAAGATGGAGACAGTAGGGCAAGATGGATACAGTAGGGCAAGATGGAGACAGTAGGGCAAGATGGAGGGTGCGGGGGGTTGTACTTCAACAACAGCTCGAGGGCCACAGACCTGAAGGTTGTACATAATGTAAATAATGGCTCTGCTTTGCCCAAATCCCTGCCGCTGTTACAGACAAACACCTCAGGGTTCCAATATCTGATTTATTCCTTTTATCTCGGTGGGTGATTTGGTGCCCCCAACACTGGGCCAGCGCCGTCTGTATCCCAATAAGATACACGTGGTCCAAATGAGCCCATTCTGCCTATTTAGCTGCGGCTGGAGGAAGGGTTGCTATGGCCAAGTCTCAGTAGGGATTCCAATAGGCTTTCTGGGTGGGAAGCGGCTTGAATAGAAGCATTTAGTTTGCCCTTAAGGGAATTCTGTTCCAAGCTGCGAGCGGCGCTGGGCGAGGAGATGGATCTGTAGGAATTGGATCTGTAGGAATTGGATCTGTAGGAATTGGCAGACTCCTGGCTGAACCGAGGCCCCGGCCGCTTCTCACCAGCTGAACGGCAGAATACAAAAGGGACCTTATTTATAAACCCCCAAGCATTAGCAGGAAAGGATTAGCCCCGTGTGTTCCTAAGCAAAGGGTTAGATTACCCACTGATAATCCATTAACTGATTTAAAAGAAATTCATTAACTGGACTGGCTACTCGTATAGGGGCCCCTCTGTGGGGGAAATAAATCTCTCGCTTTTTCCAAATATTTTGGGTCATTATGTTGCTAAGTCCGACCTCTGTGCTACCTCCGCCAGGGCAAAGGTGAATGCACACTGGGGTATTGTCAGTATGGCAACTCCCGGCTCTGGGCCTCTGTACTACTGGCACACTCATATACTGATATACTGCCTTTATATGGGCACAGAACCGCTAATATCCTAATCATTTACAGTAGGGGGTACATTATCCCTTATAATACATGAGTGATACTCAGAGTTCCCTGTATAACTCAGCCTGCAGCCTTGTGCCTTTATATGGGGGGCACAGAACCCCTCAGTGACTGCTAATATCCTTATCATTTACAGTAGGGGGTACATTATCCCTTATAATACATGAGTGATACTCAGAGTTCCCTGTATAACTCAGCCTGCAGCCTTGTGCCTTTATATGGGGGGCACAGAGCCCCTCAGTGACTGCTAATATCCTTATCATTTACAGTAGGGGGTACATTATCCCTTATAATACATGAGTGATACTCAGAGTTCCCTGTATAACTCAGCCTGCAGCCTTGTGCCTTTATATGGGCACAGAACCCCTCAGTGACTGCTAATATCCTTATCATTTACAGTAGGGGGTACATTATCCCTTATAATACATGAGTGATACTCAGAGTTCCCTGTATAACTCAGCCTGCAGCCTTGTGCCTTTATATGGGGGGCACAGAACCCCTCAGTGACTGCTAATATCCTTATCATTTACAGTAGGGGGTACATTATCCCTTATAATACATGAGTGATACTCAGAGTTCCCTGTATAACTCAGCCTGCAGCCTTGTGCCTTTATATGGGCACAGAACCCCTCAGTGACTGCTAATATCCTTATCATTTACAGTAGGGGGTACATTATCCCTTATAATACATGAGTGATACTCAGAGTTCCCTGTATAACTCAGCCTGCAGCCTTGTGCCTTTATATGGGGGGCACAGAACCCCTCAGTGACTGCTAATATCCTTATCATTTACAGTAGGGGGTACAGTATCCCTTATAATACATGAGTGATACCCCAACCCAATAACAGATCCAGCCCAACATAATAAGTAACGGGGGGGAGACAAGCAGACACATTGGTTTTAAAAATAGTCTGACTGAAGGAGAGGAATGAATTGTATATTTAATAAAGGGATTATATGGAGATTACGCTCCTTCTCTTTCATTGCTGTCCCAGGACCATGAGGAATGTTCCAGAGCTGATATCATATCAGAAAGGAATTTAGTGACTGTATCTGGGCCGGTACCTGGGAATCTCTCTGGCCTTGTGTTTTAGTGTTCGGCACTTCAACCCAGTTCTGATTTGCACCATTTTAATCCAATTGGCTCTTGTGCCCAAACAGTTTGCACCATCACAGCCAGTTTTTAAAGAATGATGGACTGATCCATTCACAGCAAGGGCTAAAGCATCCGCCCAACCTTCTCCCATGGCCTGCGTATAATTACATGCACGGGCAGAAGGGAACCATGGAACTACTGGAGACAGTAGGGCAAGATGGAGACAGTAGGGCAAGATGGAGACAGCAGGGCAAGATGGGGACAGTAGGGCAAGATGGAGACAGTAGGGCAAGAAGGAGACAGTAGGGCAAGATGGAGACAGTAGGGCAAGATGGGGACAGTAGGGCAATATGGAGACAGTAGGGCAAGATGTTGACAGTAGGGTAAGAGGGAGACAGTAGGGCAAGATGGAGACAGTAGGGCAAGAGGGAGACAGTAGGGCAAGATGGAGACAGCAGGGCAAGATGGGGACAGTAGGGCAAGATGGAGACAGTAGGGCAAGAAGGAGACAGTAGGGCAAGATGGAGACAGTAGGGCAAGATGGGGACAGTAGGGCAATATGGAGACAGTAGGGCAAGATGTTGACAGTAGGGTAAGAGGGAGACAGTAGGGTAAGATGGAGACAGTAGGGCAAGAGGGAGACAGTAGGGCAAGATGGAGACAGTAGGGCAAGATGGGGACAGTAGGGCAAGATGGGGACAGTAGGGCAATATGGAGACAGTAGGGCAAGATGGGGACAGTAGGGCAACATGGAGACAGTAGGGAGAGATGGAGACAGTAGGGCAAGATGTTGACAGTAGGGTAAGAGGGAGACAGTAGGACAAGATGGAGACAGTAGGACAAGATGGAGACAGTAGGACAAGATGGAGACAGTAGGGCAAGATGGAGACAGTAGGACAAGATGGAGACAGTAGGGCAAGATGGAGACAGTAGGGAAAGATGGGGACAGTAGGGCAAGATAGAGACAGTAGGACAAGATGGAGACAGTAGGGAAAGATGGAGACAGTAGGACAAGATGGAGACAGTAGGGAAAGATGGGGACAGTAGGACAAGATGGAGACAGTAGGACAAGATGGGGACAGTAGGGCAAGATGGAGACAGTAGGGCAAGATGGAGACAGTAGGACAAGATGGAGACAGTAGGGCAAGATGGAGACAGTAGGACAAGATGGAGACAGTAGGACAAGATGGAGACAGTAGGGAAAGATGGAGACAGTAGGGCAAGATGGAGACAGTAGGGCAAGATGGAGACAGTAGGACAAGATGGAGACAGTAGGGAAAGATGGAGACAGTAGGACAAGATGGAGACAGTAGGGAAAGATGGAGACAGTAGGACAAGATGGAGACAGTAGGGCAAGATGGGGACAGTAGGGTAAGATTGGGCCATTTAATTAAACCTGTGGCCAGCAGAGCTCTGACGTAGTAACTGTCTATATATTAGTTCTATCACCCGGGGTGAGTCCATTTGTCCTGAGCATTCTGGGATTTCTAGTTAAACCCAAACCCCACTGGGCTGGTTGGGATGTTGGGTCGGCACTTCCCAGTCTCCTTTGTCGCAGTCGAGAGTCACTGACAAGAGCCTTTATTGTGTTTATGTGGAGTGGGATCTCTATTAGCGCCTCCCCGGCCCTCAGTGCCCACATAATGAGCCCTTTCTTCGGCCGCGGGAAGCGCGAAAAACCGGGACTGAGGCGCAGGAATGAGAGGAAAGTACTGACCCCAGCAGGGCCGACGGCTCTATCTTAATGGGCCACTGTGGGTGCAACACTAGGGTGGTGCCAATGTGCGTGCCAATGTGCCAATGAAGTTGCACAAATACCATGTTCATCTGTTCTTTGTTAATATTAAGAATTGTCCTTATTGTCGCTTTTAGCTCTCGTTGCGGAACACCGGAGCGGCCCGGGGGCCAGGCAATACCCTCTGACAGGAATAAGGTCACGCTCGGGTTTATTGGAAAGAGCTGCCGTTTCAGCATCTCCCCCGGTCCCTCTGCGTCGGAAATGCTAATCACATACTGGACGTGAATAAAAACGGCTGCTCGTTACCTTGTTCCAATCTGCGCTCTGGCACCCACGGCTCATTAGCTCCGAGCCGCATCGCCGATACTAATGGCACTGGCCTTTATTGGAGAGAACAGTTCTCTCTTGTCCGTCAATTAATTCCGATTCACTTTGTGCCGAGTGCTGGAACCGGGCAGAATGATACGCTCCACCTGGACTCACTTCGCTCCAAGGGGCGGCGGGACGAATGGCGTAAATAATGGGAAGGGACGGGCTGAACCCATCAGCTGCCCTTTAAACAGGGGCTATCGGAAAGAATGCTTAATAAATCTAACGTGTATTGCCCCGCTGCTAGAGGCCATGCCCAGGCACTTACTTGTATTGAGTTCCTAATACCAGGGAAATCACTAACTGGCAACTGCTTCCTCTCACTTTTTGAACCTGGCATACTGGGCAAGGGCCACTTTTAACTCTTGCTTCAGCTATCCATCTTTGGCTTACAGAGAAACCCACCAATAAAGCCTGTCATTTACCAAGACCTAGGGCAGAAGTGCAAGAGATGGTAGGGCAAGATGGAGACAGTGGGGCAAGATGGAGACAGTAGGGCAAGATGGGGACAGTAGGGCAAGATGGAGACAGTAGGGCAAGATGGGGACAGTAGGGCAAGATGGAGACAGTAGGGCAAGATGGGGACAGTAGGGCAAGATGGAGACAGTAGGGCAAGATGGAGACAGTAGGGCAAGATGGGGACAGTAGGGCAAGATGGAGACAGTAGGGCAAGATGGAGACAGTAGGGCAAGATGGGGACAGTAGGGCAAGATGGAGACAGTAGGGCAAGATGGGGACAGTAGGGCAAGATGGGGACAGTAGGGCAAGATGCGGACATTAGGGCAAGATGGAGACAGTAGAGCAAGATGGAGACGGTAGGACAAGATGGAGACGGTAGGACAAGATGGAGACGGTAGGACAAGATGGAGACGGTAGGACAAGATGGGGACAGTAGGGCAAGATGGAGACAGTAGGGCAAGATGGGGACAGTAGGGCAAGATGGAGACAGTAGGGCAAGATGGAGACAGTAGGACAAGATGGAGACAGTAGGGCAAGATGGAGACAGTACAAACATCAATTTGTATGGGTATTTTGTTTATCCGAAATATATGCCTCAAGTGATCATATGATGCTCTGGGGCCCATGTAGAACCATTGGCCAAAGCCTCATATCAATATTTGTTTGTTATTTTGGCCACATACATTGCTCATATTTCTCTCTAAGCGGAAGCAAGGCCTTG
Source organism: Xenopus tropicalis (assembly GCF_000004195.4). Taxonomy (NCBI): domain Eukaryota; kingdom Metazoa; phylum Chordata; class Amphibia; order Anura; family Pipidae; genus Xenopus; species Xenopus tropicalis. The sequence goes on from NC_030686.2 coordinate 48,751,780, forward strand.
GCCCAGTACTGGCAGGGGCCCCACCGACCTTAAGCCTGACGTTATCTTAATAAGCAGATGCTTTCTCAGCACTTCTGTGTAATTGTCCATCTGGCAGCCTGTCAGATATTGATCTATTAACACTAGTTAAACAATTAGGATACTGTTGAGCCTGATCATTTGCCTTAATCCTATTAGAGAGCCCCACCGATTACGTGAAAGCAAGTTGCCCTCAGTGCTCTGAGCTTTGCTCATGTCGGAACCGTACTCCTCCCTATAGCCATATATATATATACTGTATAACATGGGTAGGGGAGGGACAGAAATAGAAAGTATATTGATTATTTCATAATACAGTTCTTTAGTTGCCCTTTAATGAGTAATGACAACAAATGATGGTTTTGGGATCTCTTTACCTTGTCTGACAGTTCCCACCCCATATATTCAGTCTGCAGCGACAATTCCGGACAATGGAAGGAATATAAGGGTTAATGCAACAGGGAATTATACTTTACAGACTCTGCTTTTAGTTGTCACAGCCGCCTGTGTATTTATGGCACTGATTTCAGCTAATTAATTAGACGTATTTCATTAACTGGCTGTACCTTTTCTTTTCATCCCAGGAGTATTGAGCCTTTGATGGATGCCCAACTCGGGGCAGGTTTGGGGCCCCTGCCTGTCACACTGGGACGATTCCCGCACTTTCAGCACATTCTTATGAGCCTCGGTAAGTGCCCTGAACTCTCTCGCAAATGGACTTAATTAACCCATCGGCAGTTTGGAAGGAGACACGGTGACCCGGCCTGGGTGTCAGCCAACTGCAGAGTCATCTCCACTCATATATTGTAGCCACCCGGTGTTGGCACAAAGTGCTGGGAAGGGAGGCCGGGGTAGTTAGTGCCAGGGAAGTATGGGGGGCATTAGCCTAGCACCGTGCCTGGGGCAGCCTGAAGCACAAACAGCATTAAAACCCCAAGTGGCTCATTCTGTTCCCCCAGCCATTTGCCCTTCTGTGTTTGTACGGGGGGTGGAAAGAGTGAGAGGGTGAAGGACAGAGTGGGACAAGGGGGTAAGTAGGGAAGAAGATGGGGGAGAGGGTAAAGGACAGAGTGAGACAAGGGGGTAAGTAGGGAAGAAGATGGGGGAGAGGGTAAAGGACAGAGTGAGACAAGGGGGTAAGTAGGGAAGAAGATGGGGGAGAGGGTAAATGACAGAGTGAGACAAGGGGGTAAGTAGGGAAGAAGATGGGGGAGAGGGTAAAGGACAGAGTGAGACAAGGGGGTAAGTAGGGAAGAAGATGGGGGAGAGGGTAAAGGACAGAGTGAGACAAGGGGGTAAGTAGGGAAGAAGGATGGGGGAGAGGGGGAAGGACAGAGTGGGACAAGGGGGTAAGTAGGGAAGAAGGATGGGGGAGAGGGGGAAGGACAGAGTGGGACAAGGGGGTAAGTAGGGAAGAAGGATGGGGGAGAGGGTAAAGGACAGAGTGAGACAAGGGGGTAAGTAGGGAAGAAGGATGGGGGAGAGGGGGAAGGACAGAGTGAGACAAGGGGGTAAGTAGGGAAGAAGGATGGGGGAGAGGGGGAAGGACAGAGTGGGACAAGGGGGTAAGTAGGGAAGAAGGATGGGGGAGAGGGTAAAGGACAGAGTGAGACAAGGGGGTAAGTAGGGAAGAAGGATGGGGGAGAGGGGGAAGGACAGAGTGGGACAAGGGGGTAAGTAGGGAAGAAGGATGGGGGAGAGGGGGAAGGACAGAGTGAGACAAGGGGGTAAGTAGGGAAGAAGGATGGGGGAGAGGGTAAATGACAGAGTGAGACAAGGGGGTAAGTAGGGAAGAAGGATGGGGGAGAGGGGGAAGGACAGAGTGAGACAAGGGGGTAAGTAGGGAAGAAGGATGGGGGAGAGGGTAAATGACAGAGTGAGACAAGGGGGTAAGTAGGGAAGAAGATGGGGCAGAGGGTAAAGGACAGAGTGAGACAAGGGGGTAAGTAGGGAAGAAGGATGGGGGAGAGGGGGAAGGACAGAATGGGACAAGGGGGTAAGTAGGGAAGAAGGATGGGGGAGAGGGGGAAGGACAGAGTGGGACAAGGGGGTAAGTAGGGAAGAAGGATGGGGAGAGGGGGAAGGACAGAGTGGGACAAGGGGGTAAGTAGGGAAGAAGGATGGGGCAGAGGGGGAAGGACAGAGTGGGACAAGGGGGTAAGTAGGGAAGAAGGATGGGGAGAGGGGGAAGGACAGAGTGGGACAAGGGGGTAAGTAGGGAAGAAGGATGGGGGAGAGGGGGAAGGACAGAGTGGGACAAGGGGGTAAGTAGGGAAGAAGGATGGGGCAGAGGGGGAAAGACAGAGTGGGACAAGGGGGTAAGTAGGGAAGAAGGATGGGGGAGAGGGGGAAGGACAGAGTGGGACAAGGGGGTAAGTAGGGAAGAAGGATGGGGAGAGGGGGAAGGACAGAGTGGGACAAGGGGGTAAGTAGGGAAGAAGGATGGGGAGAGGGTAAATGACAGAGTGAGACAAGGGGGTAAGTAGGGAAGAAGATGGGGGAGAGGGGGAAGGACAGAGTGAGACAAGGGGGTAAGTAGGGAAGAAGATGGGGGAGAGGGGGAAGGACAGAGTGGGACAAGGGGGTAAGTAGGGAAGAAGATGGGGGAGAGGGTAAATGACAGAGTGAGACAAGGGGGTAAGTAGGGAAGAAGATGGGGGAGAGGGGGAAGGACAGAGTGGGACAAGGGGGTAAGTAGGGAAGAAGATGGGGGAGAGGGTAAAGGACAGAGTGAGACAAGGGGGTAAGTAGGGAAGAAGGATGGGGGAGAGGGGGAAGGACAGAGTGGGACAAGGGGGTAAGTAGGGAAGAAGATGGGGGAGAGGGTAAATGACAGAGTGAGACAAGGGGGTAAGTAGGGAAGAAGATGGGGGAGAGGGGGAAGGACAGAGTGGGACAAGGGGGTAAGTAGGGAAGAAGATGGGGGAGAGGGTAAAGGACAGAGTGAGACAAGGGGGTAAGTAGGGAAGAAGGATGGGGGAGAGGGGGAAGGACAGAGTGGGACAAGGGGGTAAGTAGGGAAGAAGGATGGGGCAGAGGGGGAAAGACAGAGTGGGACAAGGGGGTAAGTAGGGAAGAAGGATGGGGGAGAGGGGGAAGGACAGAGTGGGACAAGGAGGTAAGTAGGGAAGAAGGATGGGGGAGAGGGGAAGGACAGAGTGGGACAAGGGGGTAAGTAGGGAAGAAGGATGGGGGAGAGGGTAAATGACAGAGTGAGACAAGGGGGTAAGTAGGGAAGAAGGATGGGGAGAGGGGGAAGGACAGAGTGGGACAAGGGGGTAAGTAGGGAAGAAGGATGGGGGAGAGGGGGAAGGACAGAGTGAGACAAGGGGGTAAGTAGGGAAGAAGGATGGGGGAGAGGGGGAAGGACAGAGTGAGACAAGGGGGTAAGTAGGGAAGAAGATGGGGGAGAGGGGGAAGGACAGAGTGAGACAAGGGGGTAAGTAGGGAAGAAGGATGGGGGAGAGGGGGAAGGACAGAGTGAGACAAGGGGGTAAGTAGGGAAGAAGATGGGGGAGAGGGGGAAGGACAGAGTGAGACAAGGGGGTAAGAAGGGAAGAAGGATGGGGGAGAGGGTAAATGACAGAGTGAGACAAGGGGGTAAGTAAGACAGGGTAAGACAAGTAGGGAAGAAGGAATGTTTGGAATGAGAGCACAAAAATGTGAGTTTATAAACTTTTACCACTAATAACAGGGACAATAGTCTATAAAGTCAGTGCAAACTTGATGAAACCCCCCCCCCCCCATACACTCAATTCACTCATGGAAACTTTCCCCTTTATTAAAAAGTTCCCACTTTGTGCAACGATAGAGAGAAACCGTATAAAAGAGTTATTATCCCACAGATAACTGTGCAAAGGCTCCGTAATTAAAAGCCAAAAGTTAATATAAAACATCCCAGTTAGAGATTTTCCACTGGTCCCGGCGCTGCCGCTATATAATGTTATGGCTGGGCCTAATCCCAATTACGGCTCTGCCTTCCCCTTTGTTTTGTAATTTCCAGGTAATTAAAGCGCACGCCATTGGGTGCATGTCTGCGGCACAAGAACCAGATGTAGATTTCATGGCTTTCTGTGATATCAGACAAAGCCCATTCATTCTCCCATTCAGCTCCAGGTCGGGTACCACCGGCGTAGCTCCCACTGGGGTCTTAAAGGGACACCCTATTACTGCACAACATCGACTCTTTGTTACTGGGTGAAAATCTGGGCTACTACAGGCTACTATAGGCTACTATGGGTTACTATGGGCTACTATGGGCTACTATAGGCTATTATGGGCTACTATGGGTTACTATAGGCTACTATGGGTTACTATAGGCTACTATGGGCTACTATAGGTTACTATAGGCTACTATGGGCTACTATAGGCTACTATGGGCTACTATGATCCCACTTTACAGTAGAGGCTGGTCCTATTGGAGTCAGACGGATTGTTTCCCCCCTATATGCCAACGTCATTTGGAAATGCCCTCCTAAAGGGATTAGGAGGAACGTTGCCCAAAGTAATTTAAAACCAAATTTTGGGTTACTGGAAATCTGGGCTACTATGGGCTGCTATGGGCTACTATGGGCTACTATAGGCTACTATGGGCTGCTATGGGCTACTATGGGCTGCTATGGGCTACTATGGGCTGCTATGGGCTACTAAAGGCTACTATAGGCTGCTATGGGCTGCTATGGGCTACTATGGGCTGTTATGGGCTGCTATGGGCTACTATGGGCTGTTATGGGCTGCTATGGGCTACTATAGGCTACTATAGGCTACTATGGGCTGCTATGGGCTACTATGGGCTGTTATGGGCTGCTATGGGCTACTATAGGCTACTATGGGCTGCTATGGGCTACTATAGGCTACTATGGGCTGCTATGGGCTACTATGGGCTGCTATGGGCTACTAAAGGCTACTATAGGCTACTATGGGCTACTATAGGCTACTATAGGCTACTATGATCCCACTTTACAGTAGAGGCTGATCCTATTGGAGTCGGATTGTTTTTCCCCTATAAGCCAATTTCATTTGGAAATGCCCTCAGATAGGGTATATGGTATATACACAGCGAAGCCAAAAAGGGATTAGGAGGAACGTTGCCCAAAGCCATTCCAAACCAAATTTGGGGTTAAAAACCCTTGCAGACTTAAGGTGCCCATACACAGGCAGATTCAGGTCCTTCAGACCGATTCAGCAACTTATTGGTTGCTATGGGTTACTGCCTGGGGCAAATGTGCCCAGTGTTTATAAATGAGCCCCAGAGTGTGTGACCCTTCTCCATTAAGTGGTGTATATATATATTAATATTATATATTGCATTCCTCCAAATCTGTTCATTCATCTCATTGCACCCTATGGATCTCACCTGATTTTAATTCTTTCGCTTTCTGCCCCATCTTTTTAATCCGATATAGGCAGCAAATCCATTACAGTTACTTAGAACTATTTATATAATAGAAAAAAAAAGATTTTTTCCATCATAATATATAATGAGCGGATGCAAAGACCGACGAGATTTGGTTGTTTCTGAAACACAAACAGTTGCCCTTTACTGTAAGCGGAGAAGCCACGAGGGACCATTAGGAGAAGCCTTTGCCTCTTTACTGGCCTTATTGGCCCTTATTACACATCATTAGTCCTCTCTAATTAGCCTTGTAAATGATTGAAGCCCAGTGTCCAGGAGCTTTACAGTTTGCCGTTCCAGCAGCTATTTGGTTGCTAGGGTCCAAGTTGCCTTAGCAACCAGGGAGTGGTATTTGAATAGGAGAGGGCCTGAATAGGAAAGTAAGTAACAATAACAATAAAACTGGAGCCTCACAGAGCAATAGGGTTTGGCTGCTGGGGTCAGTGACCCCCATTTGAAAGCTGCAAAGAGTCAGAAGAAGAAGGCAAATAATTCAAAAACTATAACAAATAAATAATGAAGACCAATTGAAAAGTTGCTTATGTTCTATAACATATTAAAGTTAACGTAAAGGTGAACCACCCCTTTAATGATGTTGCTTGTCACAATGACATATGTATGACTTTTATTATCCTTATATTTCACAAGAGGGGGTACTCTTAACCCCCCCCTCCGCATTGCACCACAGTCCTGAGATGTCTTTCTCTATTCAGCGTTTTGGCAGTCCCCTATGGAAATGATTGGGTAACTCAGACCTCTGTTGTCTCTTGTTGTGTTATAACTGGAGTCGGGCGCGTCCCTACGGAATAACAACTCCTGCCTGGGGGGGGGATTGTAATTATGTCCTGTTCCGCAGCAGAAATATCTTTCATTTCCACTGAGATACACACGTTACAGACATTTAATCTCATCTATGGGCCTTGATAGGTCATTTGGCCAGTGGGAAGCTGTAGCTAAAATACAAATGATAAACAAAACAGCCCTATTGGGTTTATTTAATGGTTAAATGATTCCCTTTTCTCTGTAATAATAAAACAGTACCTGTACTTGATCCCAACTAAGATATAATTACCCCTTATTGGGGGCAGAACAGCCCTATTGGGTTTATTTAATGGTTAAATGATTCCCTTTTCTCTGTAATAATAAAACAGTATCTGTACTTGATCCCAACTAAGATATAATTACCCCTTATTGGGGCAGAACAGCCCTATTGGGTTTATTTAATGGTTAAATGATTCCCTTTTCTCTGTAATAATAAAACAGTATCTGTACTTGATCCCAACTAAGATATAATTACCCCTTATTGGGGCAGAACAGCCCTATTGGGTTTATTTAATGGTTAAATGATTCCCTTTTCTCTGTAATAATAAAGCAGTACCTGTACTTGATCCCAACTAAGATATAATTACCCCTTATTGGGGGCAGAACAGCCCTATTGGGTTTATTTAATGGTTAAATGATTCCCTTTTCTCTGTAATAATAAAGCAGTACCTGTACTTGATCCCAACTAAGATATAATTACCCCTTATTGGGGGCAGAACAGCCCTATTGGGTTTATTTAATGGTTAAATGATTCCCTTTTCTCTGTAATAATAAAGCAGTACCTGTACTTGATCCCAACTAAGATATAATTACCCCTTATTGGGGCAGAACAGCCCTATTGGGTTTATTTAATGGTTAAATGATTCCCTTTTCTCTGTAATAATAAAACAGTACCTGTACTTGATCCCAACTAAGATATAATTACCCCTTATTGGGGCAGAACAGCCCTATTGGGTTTATTTAATGGTTAAATGATTCCCTTTTCTCTGTAATAATAAAACAGTATCTGTACTTGATCCCAACTAAGATATAATTACCCCTTATTGGGGCAGAACAGCCCTATTGGGTTTATTTAATGGTTAAATGATTCCCTTTTCTCTGTAATAATAAAACAGTATCTGTACTTGATCCCAACTAAGATATAATTACCCCTTATTGGGGCAGAACAGCCCTATTGGGTTTATTTAATGGTTAAATGATTCCCTTTTCTCTGTAATAATAAAGCGGTACCTGTACTTGATCCCAACTAAGATATAATTACCCCTTATTGGGGGCAGAACAGCCCTATTGGGTTTATTTAATGGTTAAATGATTCCCTTTTCTCTGTAATAATAAAGCAGTACCTGTACTTGATCCCAACTAAGATATAATTACCCCTTATTGGGGGCAGAACAGCCCTATTGGGTTTATTTAATGGTTAAATGATTCCCTTTTCTCTGTAATAATAAAACAGTACCTGTACTTGATCCCAACTAAGATATAATTACCCCTTATTGGGGGCAGAACAGCCCTATTGGGTTTATTTAATGGTTAAATGATTCCCTTTTCTCTGTAATAATAAAACAGTACCTGTACTTGATCCCAACTAAGATATACAGTAATTACCCCTTATTGGGGCAGAACAGCCCTATTGGGTTTATTTCATGGTTAAATGATTCCCTTTTCTCTGTAATAATAAAGCAGTACCTGTACTTGATCCCAACTAAGATATAATTACCCCTTATTGGGGCAGAACAGCCCTATTTGGTTTATTTAATGGTTAAATGATTCCCTTTTCTCTGTAATAATAAAACAGTACCTGTACTTGATCCCAACTAAGATATACAGTAATTACCCCTTATTGGGGCAGAACAGCCCTATTGGGTTTATTTCATGGTTAAATGATTCCCTTTTCTCTGTAATAATAAAACAGTACCTGTACTTGATCCCAACTAAGATATAATTACCCCTTATTGGGGCAGAACAGCCCTATTTCGTTTATTTAATGGTTAAATGATTCCCTTTTCTCTGTAATAATAAAACAGTACCTGTACTTGATCCCAACTAAGATATAATTACCCCTTATTGGGGCAGAACAGCCCTATTGGGTTTATTTAATGGTTAAATGATTCCCTTTTCTCTGTAATAATAAAACAGTACCCGTACTTGATCCCAACTAAGATATAATTACCCCTTATTGGGGCAGAACAGCCCTATTGGGTTTATTTCATGGTTAAATGATTCCCTTTTCTCTGTAATAATAAAACAGTACCTGTACTTGATCCCAACTAAGATATAATTACCCCTTATTGGGGCAGAACAGCCCTATTTGGTTTATTTAATGGTTAAATGATTCCCTTTTCTCTGTAATAATAAAACAGTACCTGTACTTGATCCCAACTAAGATATACAGTAATTACCCCTTATTGGGGCAGAACAGCCCTATTGGGTTTATTTCATGGTTAAATGATTCCCTTTTCTCTGTAATAATAAAGCAGTACCTGTACTTGATCCCAACTAAGATATAATTACCCCTTATTGGGGCAGAACAGCCCTATTTGGTTTATTTAATGGTTAAATGATTCCCTTTTCTCTGTAATAATAAAACAGTACCTGTACTTGATCCCAACTAAGATATACAGTAATTACCCCTTATTGGGGCAGAACAGCCCTATTGGGTTTATTTAATGGTTAAATGATTCCCTTTTCTCTGTAATAATAAAACAGTACCTGTACTTGATCCCAACTAAGATATAATTACCCCTTATTGGGGCAGAACAGCCCTATTTCGTTTATTTAATGGTTAAATGATTCCCTTTTCTCTGTAATAATAAAACAGTACCTGTACTTGATCCCAACTAAGATATAATTACCCCTTATTGGGGCAGAACAGCCCTATTGGGTTTATTTAATGGTTAAATGATTCCCTTTTCTCTGTAATAATAAAACAGTACCCGTACTTGATCCCAACTAAGATATAATTACCCCTTATTGGGGCAGAACAGCCCTATTGGGTTTATTTCATGGTTAAATGATTCCCTTTTCTCTGTAATAATAAAACAGTACCTGTACTTGATCCCAACTAAGATATAATTACCCCTTATTGGGGGCAGAACAGCCCTATTGGGTTTAATCACTGTTTAAATAATTTTATTAATAGACTTAAGGTAGGAGATCCGAATTACAGAAAGACCCCTTATCCGGAAAAGCCCAGGTCCCAAGCATTCTGGATAATGGGCCCCATACCTGTATATCACACCCTGATAGACAATTAGGCGACACGGTTAGAAGGGCCCAAGTGATAGGGAGGGGAGCCCTGTTGGCTGGGAACTAAGCAATAAAGAAAAAGGGGAAAAAGTCCTAATAAAGAGAAGACATAGCGGGAATTGTGGCTGTAGGAGCCACGGATACTGGCGGTGCTTAAGTGCTATCGACAGGGAGAAGTCCTTCCCTGCCACTCAGGCTGCCATTGATTTTTCTCCTTTTAACAAGAAAACCTCTACAGTTTGTATAATCCTAACAGCTCAATACGCTCTCAGTGCCTTGTTGGTAATTGTTTGGACACGGCGTTGCGCCCAGATGCTCCCCGTAGCAACGGCACCGACGGACAAGTGTTTTCTATCTGAACATATTCCGTACGGCCGGCCAAGGTTCCCTTATCTCCCTCTCTATCGGCAACTCAAACCGGGATCATTCCCGTAAATCCGCCTTCTGCTCCTTTTTGTGCAAGAAATTCAGTCTTAATTGTGCCGCGAAATCAATAGACTGACTATAAAGTTTATACAAGTCCGGCAACTGCCCGCGTTTATATCTCCCAATGTTAGTGTAAGCCGCTTTTAAACCCCATTAAACCAGTCATTTATCAACTGTATTTCATCCCACTAAATCCAAATATTTGCTTTACACTGTAGCACGGTGCATAAATACCTTGCTGCTCCTCTCCGCAATAGGATCATAAAACTCACTGACACTCGGGGCTCCCACATTGTATAACCCGGGACACTGGCGCTAAAGGAAAGCTAAAAATATGCAGCCCCCCCCCCCCCAACCAAAAAATGTCTTAAGCCAAACCCACCTTTTAAAGCACCGGGACCAAAATCAATGGCCAACAAGGTCCTACACTTTAATAATGAGTTACTGAGGCAAAACTGGAAAGTGTAAAGCAAAACCGGGACATTTAGGGGGGGAATTATTAATGGATGAGTTTTTCGGGCTTAAAAAACTCAATTTGTGTTATGGTTTGAAAATGTATTTATTAAGTGTAAAAACTGGCCATGTAAAGGCTTGTGAGTTTCTATAGAAGTCAATGGGAGTTGCCATAGGCAAAGTCAAGCCATAGTCTCAAACTTCAATTTTTCGAGCTTGTCCTGTCCTGTCCAGACTACAGCCACTCAATCCCGTCCTGTCTGGTCCTGTCCAGTCTATGCCCGCTCCGTCCCGTCCTGTCTGGTCCTGTCCTGTCTACACCCACTCCGTCCCGTCCCGTCCAGTCTACAACCACTCCGTCCCGTCCAGTCTACGCCCGCTCTGTCACATCCTGTCCTGTCTACGGCCACGCCCACTCTGTCCTGTCCAGTCTATGTCCTCTCTGTCCCATCCTCTCCTGTCCAGTCTACACCCACTCCATCCCGTCCTGTCTTGTACAGTCTACACCCACTCCGTCCTGTCCTGTCCAGTCTATGTCCGCTCCATCCCATCCTGTCCAGTCTACGCCCGCTCCATCCCGTCCTGTCTGGTCCTGTCCAGTCTATGTCCGCTCCATCCCATCCCATCCTGTCCCGTCCAGTCTACACCCACTCTGTCCCGTCCTGTCCAGTCTACACCCACTCTGTCCCGTCCAGTCCATGTCCTCTCTGTCCCATCCTCTCCAGTCCAGTCTACACCCACTCCATCCCGTCCTGTCTTGTACGGTCTACACCCACTCCGTCCTGTCCTGTCCAGTCTATGTCCGCTCCATCCCATCCTGTCCAGTCTACGCCCGCTCCATCCCGTCCTGTCTGGTCCTGTCCAGTCTATGTCCGCTCCATCCCATCCTGTCCCGTCCTGTCTACACCCACTCCGTCCCGTCCAGTCTACACCCACTCCGTCCCGTCCAGTCTACGCCCGCTCTGTCACATCCTGTCCTGTCTACGCCCACGCCCACTCTGTCCTGTCCAGTCTATGTCCTCTCTGTCCCATCCTCTCCTGTCCAGTCTACACCCACTCCATCCCGTCCTGTCTTGTACAGTCTACACCCACTCCGTCCTGTCCTGTCCAGTCTATGTCCACTCCATCCCATCCTGTCCAGTCTATGTCCACTCCATCCCATCCTGTCCAGTCTACGCGCGCTCCATCCCGTCCTGTCTGGTCCTGTCCAGTCTATGTCCGCTCCATCCCATCCTGTCCCGTCCAGTCTACGCCCTCTCCGTCCCATCCTGTCTGGTCCTGTCCAGTCTATGCCCACTCTGCCCTGTAACAGCCCCTGCCTCAAGGACTCACCTTCCCATCACCCACTCGTAACAGCCCCCTTGGTGTAACATTGAATGCATTAGAGCTTTGACCCAAAATTAACACCTTTTTGAATCAGGAATATTTGTCGGTGCATCACGAAAGTTTGAATTTTGCAATCAGCCAATGAAAGGGTTCACTTACTCGACCTTCTCCTGGTTTGATCAATGCGATTGCTTCCCTAGTATAAGAATAACATAGGGATGTGCCTTGGGTTCAGCATAGACTGTTATTCCGAGGGTTCTACAGAAGTATTACAACTCCCGGAGCGAATGCCAATTTCTCAAGGAATTTCCACTGAACTGGGCACCAATATTGAAGGCCACAAATCCAATGGATGTTCTTGTCTTGTAGAGGGAACCGCGCCAAATGATTCATGGAAGACTCATAGGAGGGAAGCAGATAGGGATCTTGGCCAGGCCAAACAATCTGTCATCAGAACATCCCAGCTGAACAGGGATTCACCAGAAGAATGTCTCCAAAGAGCCACGGCTAAGGCGACGCGGGGAATCTGTGGAGCTGTTTTGAGATAAATCTTTCAGCCAGTGAATAGTAGGAGATTGTAGCCTTCACAGTTATGCATTTGTGTACTCAACCCCGGGGCGTGAGTGATGTCTCACTGAACGGCACGGCTTCTACATGAATATTCTCCGCACAGCGTCAATAGCCAACATTAATCTAAGCGCTGCCTTAACGGTTCCAGCAAAGCCATGAATACAGAAATCTTTTGTTTGCTCCCCCCGCCATTGGGCAGGGGTGCCCCAAACACTCATTATCATGGCCGGGGGGGGGCTGAGGTTTTAATGGCTGGATATATCAGGCAAAACTGCTATAAAATTATATCACAGCAAAAACGTCTTCATTTTTACTTGGAACCCAAATCACTTAGTTTTACCGATTCTCATCCAATTTTTGGGCAAATCTTTTTGGGTTTAAAAGGTGATAAGGTCTGACCCGTCTGAGCAGGCAAAAGTAAACTAGTCCAGTGGAAACCAAATTCACTTGTATACACTGAACATATAGATTGACATCCAAAAACAACCAATAACTGATACAAGAGGTAAAGGGGGCCCTACCCAAAAGAGCTTACAATCTTAAAGTACCCCAAGGATTACCATTTAAAGATTAATGGCCACATTCACCAATCGAGTGAGGCATGGTTTGGGTCTATGGGTCAAATTGCTCAATATCGGGGGTGGGGGGATAGGAACAATTTAGGGGCCAATTTTCCAGTCATGAATTGGAAACATGTTATTCCAAACTTGAGCATCACCACATCTGATGTTGTCATGGCGATCCAACACAGTTCCTGATAAGCCCTGTCTAGTTTTATCTAATTTGATCAAGATATTCATAAAAGAACACTAGTACTGGGAAGCTTCAGTTGAGATCTTCTTAGAAAAATCCATGTCCATTGGCAAGTGTCAATCGAGAACTTCCTAGTAAAACATATGGTCATTGGTTGGTGTCAGCACCTTCTTAAAAATTCACACTGGCAGTTGTCAGTCAGTGAAGATCCTCCTTGACCATTGGCAGGTTTCAGGCAATCAAGATCTTTCTAAAAACCTCATGCCCATTAGCAAGTAGCAATCAGATCAATCAAGATCTTCCTAGAAAAGCTCATAAGCATTGGCAAGTACCAGTCAATCAAGATTGTCCTAAGAGAAACCCATGACCATGACCATTGGCAAGTACCAGTCAATCAAGATCTTCTTCAAAGACTCCATGACAATTGGCAAGTATCAGTCAGTCAAGATCTTCTTCAGAGATTCCATGATAATTGGCAAGTATCAGTCAATAGAGACCTTCCTAGAAAAACATTTGACCATTGGTCAGTATCAAGATTTTCTTAAAAATCAACATTGGCAAGTATCAGTCAGTCAAGATCTTACTAAAAACCTTCTTTACGTTAGCAAGTCAATTAATCAATCAATGATGTTCTTTCTAGAAAAACTCATGAGCATTGGCAAGTACCAGTCAACCAAGATTGTCCTAAGAGAAACCCATGACCATTGGCAAGTATCAGTCAATGAAGATCTTCTTTAAAACTCCATGACCATTGGCAAGTATCAGTCAGTCAAGATCTTACTAAAAATCTCCTGGATGTTAGCAAGTATCAAGCAATCAATCATTAAATCAGTCGAGGAAACTCTTCCTAGAAAATCTCATGAGCATTGGCAAGTACCGGTCAATCAAGATCTTCCTAGAAATCTCCAAGCCAATTAGAAAGTACAATCAAACTCTCCTTGGAAAACCCATGAGCATTGGCAAGTACCAGTCAATCAAGATCTTATTCGAAGACTCCATGAGTATTGGCAAGTACCAGTCAATCAAGATCTTCTTCAAAGTCTCCATGACAATTGGCAAGTACCAGTCAATCAAGATCTTCTTCAAAGGCTCCATGACAATTGGCAAGTACCAGTCAATCAAGATCTTCTTCAAAGTCTCCATGACAATTGGCAAGTACCAGTCAATCAAGATCTTCTTCAAAGACTCAATGACAATTGGCAAGTACCAGTCAATCAAGATCTTCTTCAAAGACTCCATGAGTATTGGCAAGTACCAGTCAATCAAGATCTTCTTCAAAGTCTCCATGACAATTGGCAAGTACCAGTCAATCAAGATCTTCTTCAAAGTCTCCATGACAATTGGCAAGCACCAGTCAATCAAGATCTTCCTAGAAAACTCCAAGACAATTGGAAAGTACAATTGAAATCTTCTTGGAAAACCCATGAGAATTGGGCAAGTACCAGTCAATCGAGAAGGTCCTAAAAAGAAACCAGGCCCATTGACTTATATCAGCCGTCATGAGTTGGTCATAGATGTCCGCCCTACAGACCCCCGTGCCACCTACTGATATTTTCCCCACGACGCTTTAGCAATGTAGCCTTAGGATATATCTATCTGTTCTGCAGCCAAGTTCATAGGAAGGAATGTAGACAACCAGTAGGCTCGCCCAACAATAGCTCCTTTCTGCAGTCTCATATGGAATCTATTTTGCACATGCGATTTTTATTTCAGAATCCCAATACCCCGACAAGTTCTATATCATCTAAAGACAACACACACACACACAATTCATTTCTTGGCTTGGGCCCCAGATTCCCTCATTGCTCTCCCGCCTTTGTGGCCATCGATGATTCCCCCGTCATAAATTTTCATCAAGATGTATCAATCAACATCAAATTCCTATTAGCCTGTCCCCCCCCCCTCCCGCTTCCTCTTGTCTACTTACAGCAATGGGGATTTATCTGCTCCAAGAGCCGCTGTTCTGCCACAACTCTGACTCTAATCCCATAAGTGCGGGCAGGACATGAACTACTCATGCTCATACAATTTAACCCTTTCCACCCTCGGGACCCACCTTCATGCTCTCATAGATATGTCTTTAGCCTGTTATTTATACAACACTGTTTCAGTTTAGATTTAGTTCTAATGAATTGTGCTTAGTACTGGGGAATCCCTATGTGCCATAGTTTTATGGTATCTCTCTGTACAGGCTATGGGCAAACTTAGGGGGGCTGTTCCTGCTGAATTGTGCTTAGTACAGGGGAATCCCTATGTGCCATAGTTTTATGGTATCTCTCTGTACAGGCTATGGGCAAACTTAGGGGGCTGTTCCTGCTGAATTGTGCTTAGTACAGGGGAATCCCTATGTGCCATAGTTTTATGGTATCTCTCTGTACAGGCTATGGGCAAACTTAGGGGGCTGTTCCTGCTGAATTGTGCTTAGTACAGGGGAATCCCTATGTGCCATAGTTTTATGGTATCTCTCTGTACAGGCTATGGGCAAACTTAGGGGGCTGTTCCTGCTGAATTGTGCTTAGTACAGGGGAATCCCTATGTGTCATAGTTTTATGGTATCTCTCTGTACAGGCTATGAGCAAACTTAGGGGGCTGTTCCTGCTGAATTGTGCTTAGTACAGGGGAATCCCTATGTGCCATAGTTTTATGGTATCTCTCTGTACAGGCTATGAGCAAACTTAGGGGGCTGTTCCTGCTGAATTGTGCTTAGTACAGGGGAATCCCTATGTGCCATAGTTTTATGGTATCTCTCTGTACAGGCTATGAGCAAACTTAGGGGGCTGTTCCTGCTGAATTGTGCTTAGTACAGGGGAATCCCTATGTGCCATAGTTTTATGGTATCTCTCTGTACAGGCTATGAGCAAACTTAGGGGGCTGTTCCTGCTGAATTGTGCTTAGTACAGGGGAATCCCTATGTGCCACAGTTTTTGCTGTTGGGCCCAATAACTTCTTGTGACACCACAGGGGAAGGCGGCAGTTTCTTGGCAGTCTGTACGGAACCCCCCCTGTAAGGCTGATGGAACGGTCGCTTTTACCCGTGGAACATAATCCTTTATATCCTATGATCTATATCACACCTCTCCCCCCACATGATATGCGACGTGGCTCTCCGGACAGTGTATGAATTACGCCGTGTCATGTGTCGTTAGTCACTCCGGGCACCGCGCCGCCATTACTCAACATGTCAGCTCACTTGGTTTCACTTGCAATTTAACTCTTCCTACTAACTGCCAACGTGTGTAACTGCCTCCCATAGACTTTAATTATAATCACATGGACGATTGTCCAATTACACATGATCGCTAATCGCAATCTGTCACTCAAGTCACATGATGTCTACTGCTCGTTCTGACTTCAAGCCGACTGTACTAATCAATATCTATTGCTGAGCCGCGCAGTTAATTAATGTAGCAAAGCGTTATCTCGCCGAGGCGACTTGTACGGACCCTCAAAGCACTTCTGTTAATTGGCGTTGCCTTCAATTAGCGGCAATTTAACTCACTCACATCTGCATAGTCGGGCCTGACGGTTCCAATTACTGACCCATGTAACCGGGCCCGGACTGGCAATCGGGGGTTCTGGGAATGCCAGGGGGGCTGTAAGGTGCCATAGGCACTAACTATTTATTGGGCTGGGGGGGCTGTTTGTGCCTCTGGGTACTGGGAATGCCAGGGGGGCTGTAAGGTGCCACAGACACTCACTATTTATTGGGCTGGGGGGGGGCTGTTTGTGCCTCTGGGTACTGGGAATGCCAGGGGGGCTGTAAGGTGCCACAGACAGTCACTATTTATTGGGCTGGGGGGGCTGTTTGTGCCTCTGGGTACTGGGAATGCCAGGGGGGGCTGTAAGGTGCCACAGACAGTCACTATTTATTGGGCTGGGGGGGGGCTGTTTGTGCCTCTGGGTACTGGGAATGCCAGGGGGGCTGTAAGGTGCCATAGGCACTAACTATTTATTGGGCTGGGGGGGCTGTTTGTGCCTCTGGGTACTGGGAATGCCAGGGGGGCTGTAAGGTGCCACAGACACTCACTATTTATTGGGCTGGGGGGGGGCTGTTTGTGCCTCTGGGTACTGGGAATGCCAGGGGGGCTGTAAGGTGCCACAGACAGTCACTATTTATTGGGCTGGGGGGGCTGTTTGTGCCTCTGGGTACTGGGAATGCCAGGGGGGGGCTGTAAGGTGCCACAGACAGTCACTATTTATTGGGCTGGGGGGGGCTGTTTGTGCCTCTGGGTACTGGGAATGCCAGGGGGGGGCTGTAAGGTGCCACAGACAGTCACTATTTATTGGGCTGGGGGGGGGCTGTTTGTGCCTCTGGGTACTGGGAATGCCAGGGGGGCTGTAAGGTGCCACAGACAGTCACTATTTATTGGGCTGGGGGGGGCTGTTTGTGCCTCTGGGTACTGGGAATGCCAGGGGGGCTGTAAGGTGCCACAGACAGTCACTATTTATTGGGCTGGGGGGGCTGTTTGTGCCTCTGGGTACTGGGAATGCCAGGGGGGCTGTAAGGTGCCACAGACAGTCACTATTTATTGGGCTGGGGGGGCTGTTTGTGCCTCTGGGTACTGGGAATGCCGGGGGGGGGCTGTAAGGTGCCACAGACAGTCACTATTTATTGGGCTGGGGGGGGCTGTTTGTGCCTCTGGGTACTGGGAATGCCAGGGGGGCTGTAAGGTGCCATAGGCAGTCACTATTTATTGGGCTGGGGGGGGGGCTGTTTGTGCCTCTGGGTACTGGGAATGCCAGGGGGGCTGTAAGGTGCCACAGACAGTCACTATTTATTGGGCTGGGGGGGCTGTTTGTGCCTCTGGGTACTGGGAATGCCAGGGGGGCTGTAAGGTGCCACAGACAGTCACTATTTATTGGGCTGGGGGGGGGGGCTGTTTGTGCCTCTGGGTACTGGGAATGCCGGGGGGGCTGTAAGGTGCCACAGACAGTCACTATTTATTGGGCTGGGGGGGCTGTTTGTGCCTCTGGGTACTGGGAATGCCAGGGGGGCTGTAAGGTGCCACAGACAGCCACTATTTATTGGCCCATATTGAATCCCAGTCCAGGCCTGTATGTAACCCACAGGGGGCCCCTGTATAAAGGGTTAACTCTAGCCGAGCGCAGGGTGCAGCCCCCCAGCCAATCCCATTAATCCCCCCCGGACCCTGCCGGATAACTGTTTATGGAGAGATGAATGGGAGTAATAATGCTGTGGGAAGGCCGCTGATATATGCACTGCTAATGGCTGCCAGTGATCGCTCGGTTAATAAAACAATGTGTATTTGTCACCCGGGGGCACGGGGGGGTCTCGTCGTCCCTCTGCCATAGAATCTTATCGCTGCGCCTGTATGGGGGGGGTGATAGGGAGATAGGGTGCCCGGGCGTAATTGAACTGCCAGCCGGGATGGAACTGAATGAACTTGATATCTTAATGGTGGGAGATAGGAGAGGAGTAATGGCGGAGCCATCGGGGGATTTAATGAACACACAGATCAGGGCATGACACCGCTTTCCGACTGTCACCTTCGCTCCTAGCTGCCGCCTTGCAAGCGGGGAGGTTTCTTTAATATTATTCTTATCAACTGGCAAATGGCGAATATATAATGGTTGGGGGGAGTTTTAGTGAGATGCACAGATACAGTTATTATTATACCCGCACCGTCGGCAGATTCTGAATAATATTCAATAAATCATCCCCAACCCAAATACAATTAACCTTCCCATTGTTCCACTGCGGGGGGCGGGGGGGACATTTCGGCTCACCGGGCCCTTTCAGCGCATTCTCAGATCAGAATCACTATCTGGCGACTGATGAAATGCAGATAAATCGCAAATTCTCGGTTTACCCCGATTTGGCAGCCGAGCGCCGCGCCTCAGGTTCCCTCAGATAAGGGAAAGGCGTATGAATGTCAGAAGGCAGATGGGGAGCGGCGAGAGCTACCTGAGATCAGGCAGGTTGATTGCCAGCCTCGGGGAATAGCTGATAATGGCTATTAATTAGCTGAGCAGATGATTCCCGGGCAAGGGGCAGGTTTGCAGGTAGCCAACATGTTTTCAGCCGGAGCAAAAGCTTGAAAAGTGTTGGTTTGGAAGGAGGCCAGAAGGTGAGATAAGGGCACAATACTCCTGTTCTATGTGCAGAGCCCAGAACCAACGTTATAGAGTTTGAATGGTGATGATTACCTTAACCCTGGGCATGGTGTGGGCATAAAGGGCTATTAACGATGTAGGAATGACAGGTATAGTAAGGCAAGATGGAAACAGCAGGGCAAGATGGAGATATTAGCAAAACTGGAGACAGTAGGCAAGATGGAGACAGTAGGGCAAGATGGAGACAGTAGGGCAAGATGGAGACAGTAGGACAAGATGGAGACAGTAGGACAAGATGGAGACAGTAGGACAAGATGGAGACAGTAGGACAAGATGGAGACAGTAGGACAAGATGGAGACAGTAGGGCAAAATGGAGACAGTAGACAAGATGGAGAATAGTAGGGCAAGATGGAGACAGTAGGGCAAGATGGAGACAGTAGGACAAGATGGAGACAGTAGGGCAAAATGGAGACAGTAGACAAGATGGAGAATAGTAGGGCAAGATGGGGACAGTAGGGCAAGATGGAGACAGTAGGGCAAGATGGAGACAGTAGGGCAAGATGGAGAGAGTAGGACAAGATGGAGACAGTAGGACAAGATGGAGACAGTAGGGCAAGATGGAGAGAGTAGGACAAGATGGAGACAGTAGGACAAGATGGAGACAGTAGGGCAAGATGGGGACAGTATGGCAAGATGGAGACAGTAGACAAGATGGAGACAGTAGGGCAAGATGGAGACAGTAGGGCAAGATGGAGACAGCAGGACAAGATGGAGACAGTAGGGCAAGATGGAGAATAAGATGGAGACAATAGGGCAAGATGGAGACAGTAGGGCAAGATGGAGAGAGTAGGACAAGATGGAGACAGTAGGGCAAGATGGAGACAGTAGGGCAAGATGGAGACAGTAGGACAGGATGGGGACAGTATGGCAAGATGGAGACAGTAGACAAGATGGAGACAGTAGGGCAAGATGGAGACAGTAGGGCAAGATGGAGACAGTAGACAAGATGGAGACAGTAGGGCAAGATGGAGACAGTAGGGCAAGATGGGGACAGTAGGGCAAGATGGAGACAGTAGACAAGATGGAGACAGTAGGGCAAGATGGAGACAGTAGGGCAAGATGGGGACAGTAGGGCAAGATGGAGACAGTAGACAAGATGGAGACAGTAGGGCAAGATGGAGACAGTAGGACAAGATGGAGACAGTAGACAAGATGGAGACAGTAGACAAGATGGAGACAGTAGGGCAAGATGGAGACAGTAGGGCAAGATGGAGACAGTAGGGCAAGATGGAGACAGCAGGACAAGATAGAGACAGTAGGGCAAGATGGAGAATAAGATGGAGACATTAGGGAAAAATGGAGAATGGAGAATAAGATGAAGACAGGAGAGTAAGATGGAGGCAGTAGGGCAAGAATTTAACTGATTGCAGTATTGCCAGACTACTGGACATGCTGAGAGATGAAGCCTGTAACATATATTTTGCTCAGCAACATCTAAACCACAGATGAACCTGGGTAGGGTGACTGCACCCCCTTGAAAGACCTCTGTGTCCCAGAAACCCCTATTTCCTTGGGTTTTGTATCTTTAGAGATCCCATGCGCTTCCCCCGCACACATGTAGCTCTCGAGCCCTTCAGTGCCGGTGGGGCAAACGTACAGAACTGCCCCTCAGCCGCCCAAAGGAACCCTGCTTAGGAATGTAGTGTAGGGCTCTGTGTTTATTTAATGAATATACATATATATTATAACTGTGTAGGGAGGGGGTATCTTTATTCCTGGGTTTCAGGTAGCTGTAAATACACCTCTCTCTCTGATCCCGGCCTGACAATAGCTACACGCTTCTTTTTAAAGAACATTAATCCGATTTTGTGTTTGATTTAATAGTAGTTGCCCGACATGAAGGCAATGCGATTAGTTGGAACAAAGGCGGCTAATTACAGGTTACAGAGGCCCAAAGCGGCCGAGTACAAAGGAACCCAATCTGTTTACTCCTGTGTTTGCTCAGCCGCTATTCTTGTTGGATCAGACCTGCTCCACCTCTGCTTTTACTTATCTGCCAGCCGGACGGATTAACTGTCACCCCCATTCCCACAGGTGTCAGATAAAATAGTCCTTAAATCAATCACTGGCACCCTAGTCGCACCTGTGAGCAGGTAGAGGGAATCGCCTACTACACAATAGTGCACATTGGTTTCCCATAGACGGATTAAAGATGGCGCTCTGTGCCCCAGGAAGTGCCCAATAAAGGCATAAATGTCTTCTACAGAAGCGTGGGATCTGCCCAGGACTCAATGTCACATTGGCTGGGTGACTGATACCCATCAAGACCCTCAAACTTATCAGGAACCACTGACTTGACCTCTGAGGCTTGTGCCCCATTTTGGTTTCCCTGATCTGAGCATAATAAATAGATAATAAATAGATAAGACTCTCTTGTCTTCCTCTTCCATAGAAGAAAGGCTTTCATTGCATTATGCCCTTATACATGTGGCTGTAGAGCAGTGATCCCCAACCAGTGGCTCGTGAGCAATATGTTGCTCCCCAACCCTTTGGATTTTGCTCCCAGTGGCCTCAAAGCAGGTGCACATTTTGTGAATTTATGGTTAGGAGGCAAGTGTTGGAGGCATAAGAACCCAGTATAATGCCAAACAGGGCCTTCTGCAGACTGCCAGTCAACATAGGGGCTACCAAATAGTAAATTCTAGCTCTTATTGGCACCTCCAGGAACCATTTTTATGGTTGTGTTGGTCCCCAACACTTTTTCCACTTGAATGTGGCTCACGGGTATAAAAGGTTGGGGATCCCTGCTGTAGAGGATGTTCTTTAGCTTCATCTTTAGCTTGTTGACCTGGACTTTAACCTATATATATAATTGTGCTCATTCATAAAGGGATCCCGAGATAAAAGATGGGAGTTGTAGGGGATCCATAGAAAGGTGCCAGTACAAAGGGAGATAGAAGCAGTAATTAGTATGGGGGTCATGGGAAGGTTCCCTAAGATTTCTATGATTAGAAGTGTGATAAGCAGCAGAAGGAGATAGGCCAGAGGTTAGTGGGAGGCTGAATAGGTGAGTTAGATAAAAGCTTTGATTGGCGGGACTTCCTTTCAGAGGGTCAATGTCAGTAGGTCTCTATGGGAAAGGCCAAGCATCAATCTAGTGAGATCTTTAGTATGTAGAGTGGAGGGAATTAGCATAGCATTTTAATTAAAAACTACCTCAACGTGGAACGGTCAATGTCCTACACAAATTAGCGTGGCTGTAAGTAGAGGAGGCTTTCTCTTCAATATCGAGCAGAAGGGAAAAGTCAATGGAAAAAGACATGGGCTGGAGTTGAAGAGGAAAAGGCTATGGGGATTCAGGAACATGAAAACAGTTTGTGAGAAGGAAAACACAGCCCTTTGGTTTTCATCTCAGGCTTCTTCTGCTGCCCACAGTCCCCTCGGGGCATTATCGGCAAGAGATAATAGCTTAAGCGCCACCAAAAACAGAGCTGGCCCAGAAGGTCTTATCTGAACGCCTCACAATGATGCAAATTCCAACTGGGCATCCTTGACCCCATTGTTATATATTGAGCCTATACTCTAGTGGTCATCACTAGGCCATCTACTACCTTTTGGGTCATCACTAGGCCATCTATTACCTTTTGGGTCATCACTAGGCCATCTGGTCCCCAGCTCTCATCAACTGCCCAGTTTGTAGATAAACACCCACACACTTGCACCTTCCATCTCTAGCCACTATTGGTAGTTACTAGAGAAATGGGTTCCTCTCTGTGTCTCTGGTTCTGTTTGACAAGACTAGGCCTACCTTCCCCCAAGCCATAGGCCCAAAACATGACTTACAAAGTACGTGAATATGGCCCTCAAGTGGAAGAAACTACGGCTAGCTCATCATGGCTATTGAGTTGCACCAAAAACAGAGTTGGCTCAGAAGGTCTTATCTGAATGTAACCATTCCCCTCACATTGATAGCAAATTCCAACTGGGCATCCTTGACCCCATTGTTATATATTGAGCCTATATTCTAGTGGTCATCACTAGGCCATCTGGTCCCTTTTGGGCTGAGTCCATCAACTGCCCAGTTTGTAGATAAACACCCTCACACTTGCACCTTCCATCTCTAGCCACTATTGGTAGTTACTAGAGAAACGGGTTCCTCTCTGTGTCTCTGGTTCTGTTTGACAAGACTAGGCCCACCTTCCCCCAAGCCATAGGCCCAAAACATGACTTCCAAAGTACGTGAATATGGCCCTCAAGTGGAAGAAACTACTGCTAACTCATCATGGCCCTTGAGTTGCACCAAGATGTAGATGTTTTGCTCAGGGCCACACTACGGTACCAATGGGCCAGAGCAAAGATCTACCCTACAGAAGTTTGGACATAATAAGGCAGACACCCCAACTTTGCTCTCATTGGTGGAATTCAAGCTGAACCTCCCAACCTATCTCTGCGAGGAACATCACAATTCAGATTTTTATTAGAAACATCTGGTTTAACGCCCTGATTTAACCCCCATTTCACCTTGTCACTTGGGCAGAATGTGAGTGTAAAATGGGGGTGCAGTGCGGGGTTTGGGGTTGATGAAAGATGGATAACCTGATGGAGGGCCCCCTGTCCCGATGCCTATTTTTCCTACATATCGAAACAACCCTGGTTTTGTTGAGGTGCCACCATGGAGAGTATTTTTGTGGATTTGTGCGATTTCCAAGAAGACCAAGCGCAACTTGGGTCAAGCTGGATCTTTCGGCCTCAGTACATTTGGAAATGCAGCAGAAGGGGCCACATCTGGCCTCCCAGCAGGCTCTCATGTTTCCTCATTGCTCTCTGCTAGAGGGACGCTGGGATAAGCCCTTTGTGCCGCGGACTCGCAGCCGGACGCAGCTGTTCCAAAGAATGCAGCAAACAGCGCTGGCCCCTCCCTGGTGTCGTCCACAAATTGTACAAAATCGGAGCGACCCCCCCACTTATATTATAGGGACCCATATCCCTTTGACTTTGAGCTTTTATGGCAAAGTAACCAGAGACAAACTCGTTTATATTGGTCAGTCGGCCAATGGGCCAATGGAATGCTTCCCCTTGAGGCCGGAACCAAAGTTTTGGGTTAACTTGACTGGTTGATGGGGTTCTAGACAGAAGGGGGCAGATTTTATCTACAGATCACTTCTACCTTCTCTATCATTCTTGCTTTCCCTTCGGTGCCAGTAAGAAGGGCACAAAG
This sequence comes from Xenopus tropicalis, assembly GCF_000004195.4. Classification (NCBI taxonomy): domain Eukaryota; kingdom Metazoa; phylum Chordata; class Amphibia; order Anura; family Pipidae; genus Xenopus; species Xenopus tropicalis. The sequence goes on from NC_030686.2 coordinate 48,776,083, forward strand.
GGCCTCGTTGCAGTACCCCATATCTGGCTGTAGGAGGCAGTATTGAGGTTAAATACATGTAACATGTCAGATTCAGGCATCTCTCTAGTAATTTCTATAATAAACCACTTTCCCAGTGAAAATCTAAAACCGATCTAATATTTTCAGCCTCCCTCGTCGTTTCAGGGATGGAATGTTTTTATCTTTCTTTTCTGACCTCTTTCCTAATGATCCTCCAGTCTGTCTTTCACACCAGTGTCTGGTTGCTAGGGTAAGTGTTACCCTGACAACCAGAAACAAGTTTATGTAGAACCCAATTTTAGCACTAAATCAGAACCACTGGGAGCATGCAATGTAATGTCCCTAACTGCCCATGCACCCCCCTGTGCCAAACCTATTAACCCTTAATGTTATAGAACAGATTCAGTAGGTCACTCAGAGCTGCTGCTTATATAGAGCTTGTGGCTATAACCCAGGCCCGGACTGGCAATCTGTGGGTTCCGGCAAATGCCAGAGGGGCTGTTTAAGGTGCCACAGTCACTATTTATTGGGCTGGGGGGGGGGCTGTTTGTGCCTCTGGGTACTGGGAATGCCAGGGGGGCTGTAAGGTGCCACAGACAGTCACTATTTATTGGGCTGGGGGGCTGTTTGTGCCTCTGGGTACTGGGAATGCCAGGGGGGCTGTAAGGTGCCACAGACAGTCACTATTTATTGGGCTGGGGGGGGGGCTGTTTGTGCCTCTGGGTACTGGGAATGCCAGGGGGGCTGTAAGGTGCCACAGACAGTCACTATTTATTGGGCTGGGGGGGGGGCTGTTTGTGCCTCTGGGTATAGGGAATGCCAGGGGGGCTTTACGTGCCACAGACAGTCACTATTTATTGGGCTGGGGGGGCTGTTTGTGCCTCTGGGTACTGGGAATGCCAGGGGGGCTGTAAGGTGCCACAGACAGTCACTATTTATTGGGCTGGGGGGGGGCTGTTTGTGCCTCTGGGTACTGGGAATGCCAGGGGACTGTAAGGTGCCACAGACAGTCACTATTTATTGGGCTGGGGGGGCTGTTTGTGCCTCTGGGTACTGGGAATGCCAGGGGGGGCTGTAAGGTGCCACAGACAGTCACTATTTATTGGGCTGGGGGAGGGGCTGTTTGGGCCCCTGGGTACTGGGAATGCCAGGGGGGCTGTAAGGTGCCACAGACAGTCACTATTTATTGGGCTGGGGGGGGGGCTGTTTGTGCCTCTGGGTACTGGGAATGCCAGGGGGGCTGTAAGGTGCCACAGACAGTCACTATTTATTGGGCTGGGGGGGCTGTTTGTGCCTCTGGGTACTGGGAATGCCGGGGGGGCTGTAAGGTGCCACAGACAGTCACTATTTATTGGGCTGGGGGGGCTGTTTGTGCCTCTGGGTACTAGGACCCCTACTTTATTTATCCCACTACCCCTCTGATTCCGGGCGGATATCGCCAGATTAGCGTTTCGCTGCCCTATTTCGCTTTGGAAATTCCCCCTAGGGCTTTCGCCTCACTCCGACAATTGTCCCCAATTCCACTTCAAAAACAAACAACAAAAAACATGAAACAAATCTCGGGCAGATTTACTTTCCCTTCTGTAAATCTCCCGACGGCACAAAATCCATAAATCACAGAAATGTAACGTTTCCAATCTCCGTGCCGACGCGGCGTTATTCCCCTGGCAACATGGGGGGGGGGTTGCCAATCATACACATCATATAATGCCTCCCTATAATGCAATCGCCCTAAAAAGCCGCTCTTTCGTAAAAACGTGCAAAAAACAAAAAAAATCACCCCGAAATTCGAACAAAATGACTTATCTTGACTTAATCGCCCAGAAAACCGATGCAATAATTCCGCATTCATAAAACCCAAGGGCGAATGGCTGCCAACGCGGGGAATGTTCCGACGCCGTAATTACGGATCGCACTGGCGTAGCCGACTTTAACTCGCTCCGAGTGGTTTCCCACTTGCCGAATAAGTGTTATTTATTTTTTTCTAGATAAATTCAGGCAATTTCAGCTCCGTCGCTGTCAGACAAACCCCACACAGATGAGGCCCCCGCGTGATTGATTCTCCTGCCGGCGCCGAAACTGAGGCACTAAACTCAAATTGTTCCACATCGGCGGGATGAGATCCTTCCCGTTATACGGGGGCCGTCAGCGCTACTGCTTATGGGGCACTGCGGGTACTACTTCTGCCCCAATAAGGGGTAATTATATCTTAGTTGGGATCAAGTACAGGTACTGTTTTATTATTACAGAGAAAAGGGAATCATTTAACCATTAAATAAACCCAATAGGGCTGTTCTGCCCCAATAAGGGGTAATTATATCTTAGTTGGGATCAAGTACAGGTACTGTTTTATTATTACAGAGAAAAGGGAATCATTTAACCATGAAATAAACCCAATAGGGCTGTTCTGCCCCAATAAGGGGTAATTATATCTTAGTTGGGATCAAGTACAGGTACTGTTTTATTATTACAGAGAAAAGGGAATCATTTAACCATGAAATAAACCCAATAGGGCTGTTCTGCCCCCAATAAGGGGTAATTATATCTTAGTTGGGATCAAGTACAGGTACTGTTTTATTATTACAGAGAAAAGGGAATCATTTAACCATGAAATAAACCCAATAGGGCTGTTCTGCCCCAATAAGGGGTAATTATATCTTAGTTGGGATCAAGTACAGGTACTGTTTTATTATTACAGAGAAAAGGGAATCATTTAACCATTAAATAAACCCAATAGGGCTGTTCTGCCCCAATAAGGGGTAATTATATCTTAGTTGGGATCAAGTACAGGTACTGTTTTATTATTACAGAGAAAAGGGAATCATTTAACCATGAAATAAACCCAATAGGGCTGTTCTGCCCCAATAAGGGGTAATTATATCTTAGTTGGGATCAAGTACAGGTACTGTTTTATTATTACAGAGAAAAAGGAATCATTTAACCATGAAATAAACCCAATAGGACTGTTCTGCCCCCAATAAGGGGTAATTATATCTTAGTTGGGATCAAGTACAGGTACTGTTTTATTATTACAGAGAAAAGGGAATCATTTAACCATGAAATAAACACAATAGGGCTGTTCTGCCCCAATAAGGGGTAATTATATCTTAGTTGGGATCAAGTACAGGTACTGTTTTATTATTACAGAGAAAAGGGAATCATTTTTTAAAATTAGAATTATTTGCTTATAATGGAGTCTATGGGAGATGGCCTTTCCATAATTTTGAACTTTATGGATAACGGGTTTCTGGACAGATTCCACACCTGTATGTATATATATATATATATATATATATATATATATATATATGAATAAGGAATTATAAGAATGTCCCCAGTACAGGGTATGTTTACAGTTTACATGTATATCAGTAGCCGTAATGTACAGTGCTTTACAGAGAGATCCCTTATCTGGAAAACCCAGGTCCCTGCATTCCAGATAATAGGTCCCATACCCGCACAGAATGAAATACCCTAACACTCACCCGATT